>NC_084744.1:1975594-2258327 GCF_033978785.1 Entelurus aequoreus
TGACCTCATGCTAAACTACCGGCCGGTGTCGCACCTCCCCTTTATCTCGAAAATCCTCGAAAAAAGTGTTTTAAACAATTTACTTCCCATGAAAGTGATTAAACGTGTAAAAATTGTTTCCTATAATAAAAAAGTGGGACTTTTTTGTGATTAAAAAAGTGTAAAAATTGTTTCCTATAATAAAAAAGTGGGACTTTTTTGTGATTAAAAAAGTGTAAAAATTGTTTCCTATAATAAAAAAGTGGGACTTTTTTGTGATTAAAAAAGTGTAAAAATTGTTTCCTATAATAAAAAAGTGGGACTTTTTTGTGATTAAAAAAGTGTAAAAATGGTTTCCTATAATAAAAAAGTGGGACTTTTTTGTGATTAAAAAAGTGTAAAAGTTGTTTCCTATAATAAAAAAAAGTAGGACTTTTCTTGCGATGGTGGCTCCAGATAATAAAATAGATAAATACTACCGTCGATCATAACATTTTATTAGAAGTGCTAAATATTATAAACGTATCACTTTCCTCTGGCACTCTTCCCCTCGCATTCAAAACAGCGCTTATTCATCCTCTGCTCAAAAGACCTAACCTCGATTCTGACCTCATGGTAAACTACCGGCCGGTGTCGCACCTCCCCTTTATCTCGAAAATCCTCGAAAAAAGTGTTTTTAAACAATTTACTTCCCATGAAAGTGATTAAACGTGTAAAAATTGTTTCCTATAATAAAAAAGTGGGACTTTTTTGTGATTAAAAAAGTGTAAAAATTGTTTCCTATAATAAAAAAAGTGGGACTTTTCTTGCGATGGTGGCTCCAGATAATAAAATAGATAAATACTACCGTCGATCATAACATTTTATTAGAAGTGCTAAATATTATAAACGTATCACTTTCCTCTGGCACTCTTCCCCTCGCATTCAAAACAGCGCTTATTCATCCTCTGCTCAAAAGACCTAACCTCGATTCTGACCTCATGGTAAACTACCGGCCGGTGTCGCACCTCCCCTTTATCTCGAAAATCCTCGAAAAAAGTGTTTTTAAACAATTTACTTCCCATGAAAGTGATTAAACGTGTAAAAATTGTTTCCTATAATAAAAAAGTGGGACTTTTTTGTGATTAAAGAAGTGTAAAAATTGTTTCCTATAATAAAAAAAGTGGGACTTTTCTTGCGATGGTGGCTCCAGATAATAAAATAGATAAATACTACCGTCGATCATAACATTTTATTAGAAGTGCTAAATATTATAAACGTATCACTTTCCTCCGGCACTGTTCCCCTAGCATTCAAAACAGCGCTTATTCATCCTCTGCTCAAAAGACCTAACCTCGATTCTGACCTCCTGGTAAACTACCGGCCGGTGTCGCACCTCCCCTTTATCTCGAAAATCCTCGAAAAAAGTGTTTTAAACAATTTACTTCCCATGAAAGTGATTAAAAAAGTGTAACAATTGTTTCCTATAATAAAAAAGTGGCACTATTTTTGTGATGGTGGCTCCAAACAATAAAATAGATAAATCATGTTGGCTTTCAAGTTGTTTAAAGGTCCAATGACTTAAATAGATATAAAGATATTTATGTTCTAGTAAAGTAATCTTCTCGTACCTTCTGGCTGATGGAGATGTTGTCAGCTGGTGCTGCCCTGGAGAAAAGATGCTGCTGAAGGCAGACAAGGACCTATAAACTCTGACAGAAGAAGGCATGCTCCCAAACTGGTCTGGTTGGTCCTCAAATGTCTGCCATACCTTGGACTTCATTGTCACCCTTTCATACAGTACGCTGTGCAAAGGGCCTCACAAGCCGCGGGGGCCCCCCTATTATGTGTGAAGACCATACTTGCCAACCCTCCCGTTTTCAGCGCCTCTCCCGAGAACCTCCCGGCAGAGATTTTCTCCCGACAAACTCCCGGTATTCAGCCGGAGATGGAGGCCACGCCCCCTCCAGCTCAATGCGGACCTGAGTGGGGACAGCCTGTTCTCACGTCCGCTTTCCCACAATATAAACAGCTTGCCTGCCCAATGACGTCATAACATCTAGGGCTTTTAGAGAGTAGAGTGCACAACTGCGCACACAACAAGGAGACGAAGCAGAAGAACGAGGAAGTTACAGACATGGCGACGCCGTCGACGAGCAAGATGAAGAAATACGCTTGCAAGTTCCAAAACGAATGGAAACAAGAATTTCAGTTCATCCAGGACAGTTTGAAGGGGAAGGTGTATGTTGCCTGTAAATTTTGTAGAACAGACATCTCCTTTGAACACGGTGGCCGAAATGATATACTCATCATGAACGGAGAAGTTAAACAGGACAATACTGCCATCTAATGGATAGCCACCGGAACACTGAAATTCAAGTTTTTTGTTTTTTTTTCAATGTAAAAAAAAAATAAAAATATATATATATATTTATATAGCTAGAATTCACTGAAAGTCAAGTATTTCATATATATATATATATATATATATATATATATATATATATATATATATATATATATATATATATATATATATATATATATATGAAATATATATGAAATACTCGAGTTGGTGAATTCTAGCTAGAAATAACCACGCCCCCAACCACGCCCCCCACCCCCACCCCAAGCCCACCACCTACCCCCCACCTCCCGATATTGGAGGTCTCAAGGTTGCCAAGTATGGTGAAGACGCTACGGCTGAAAACTATATCACAATATATATGTGTTTTATATCGCATGATATCAGTAATTATTCATATTTTTTATGAACTATGGAAAATAAGGTCTAGGAGAAATCTATATGAAAAAATAATTCAAATGTAACCTTCCTCTGATTGGAATCCTCTCAGCTATCAAGGCAGAAAGGAAAGGAAATGTCAACACAAGCGTGGAAAACAATGTCAACAAAAAGAATATGTGAGAAATGCTTCATAAAATAGCGCAAAGTGTGAAAATGTAAACCTGAGAAGAACTATAGGTTCAGAGCCAGGAAGTTCCGGCTGTGCTCTAAAGGGTGAGCGCCGCTAAGGTCTCGGTGGGGGCGAGCGCCTCATTTACAGACCACATGGGTCTGACTACGGTCCTTTTCGGAAAAATCTCCAAATGTGCCATAATGTCCAGGTGACTTTTCCTACGGAGGTTATTATGAAATCTTTTGTTTTGACACTCAATTATGTGAATCTGGAGAAACCTTTGATCCCTTAGGCGGTACTGCATCAAAAAGCCACATCAGTGTGTAAAGGATATCACCACATGGATCACTTCAGAAAACCACTGTCAGTAACTACAGTTGGTCGCTACATCTGTAAGTGCAAGTTAAAACTCTACTATGCAAAGCCACAGCCATTTATCAACAACACCCAGAAATGCTTCTGTGGTCTGGCGAGTCCACATTTCAAATTGTTTTTTGGAAACTGTGGATGTGGTGTCCTCCGGAACAAAGAGGAAAAGAACCATACGGTATGGGGGTGTATTAGTCACCATTAATGCTGAAAGGTACGTATGGGGCGGTAAAGCCCGGTTGGTAGAGTGGCCGTGCCAGCAACTTGAGGGTACCAGGTTTGATCCCCGCTTCCATCATCCTAGTCACTGCCGTTGTGTCCTTGGGCAAGACACTTTACCCACCTGCTCCCAGTGCCACCCACACTGCTTTAAATGTAACTTAGATATTGGCTTTCACTATGTAAAAGCGCTTTGAGTCACTAGAGAAAAGCGCTATATAAATATAATTCACTTCACTTCACTTCACGTACAGGTTTTGGAGCAACATATGTTGCCATCCAAGCAACGTTATCATGGACGCCCCTGCTTATTTCAGCAAGACGATGCCAAGCCACGTGTTACAACAGCGTGGCCTCATAGTAAAAGAGTGTGGGTACTAGACTGGCCTGCCTGTAGTCCAGACATTGAAAATATGAAGGCTAAAATATGAGAAGGGAGACTGTTGAACAACTTAAGCTGTACATCAAGCAAGAATGGGAAATAATTCCACTTAAAAAATGTGTCTCCTCACTTCCCAAACCTTTACTGAGTGTTGTTCAAAGGAAAGGCCATGTAACACAGTGGTAAAAATGCCTTTGTTGCAATGTGTTGCTGCCATTACATTCTAAGTTCATGATTATTTGCAAAAAAGTAACAAAGTTTCTCAGTGTGAACATGAAATATCTTGTCCTTGCAGTCTATTCAATCGAATATAAGTTGAAAAGGATTTGTTGTATTCTCTTTTTATTTAGCATTTACACAACCTGACAACTTCACTGCTTCTGGGGTTTTGTAGTCTAATAGCCTGGGTTGTAAACACAGTTTCTTCAACTGGATTATATCAGTAGTTTGTTGGACTTCTTTGCTTAAATACTAAAGGTCTTAAGTGTTGTGCGTGCAAACACGTTTGACAGGACGATAATAGGATAAGTTATGTGGAAGATGATGTTGTGATGATATGAAATAGATGCGACAATGAGGCGTTGGAATGTCATATTGTGAGCTGCATGAATGCGGCTGACATTTCTTCCACGTATTGAAGACTTTACGAGACCCTACGGGCCAAAGAAGTATCTCATTAAAATTGCCTTCCCTGGAATGTGCCTTAACAAGTCTTCATAGCCATTAAATTGCTTCTGCCTGCACGCTACTGATACACCGTGTTCCCCAACTCACACCAGGGCTAAAAGGTAGGTAGGTAGGTCTTTATTGTCATTGCACAAGTACAACAAAACTTTGTTTTTCAGCACAAACCCCTTCAAGACGAGACAAACAAACAGTGTAGAGGGTTACACAACAGGAACGCTGATGGGTCGCCACAAGACGCCACATAAAAGAAGGGTAAAAGGTAAACGTTGCAGAAGGATGAGTAAAAAAATACAATCAAGTCTGGAGTGGGAAAAAAGCTCCATAGCAAAACACATACACATATTACAACGTACATCTCCAGATATCTAGCAACAGAGGGGAGGGAGTGAGGGGCCACGGTGACGGGCTGCAGCTCTTCAGGCGCTGCCCAGCCATCCATCACCCCTCAGGGATTCGCGTCAAGGGCGTTGGATAGGGTGTGTGTGTGTGGGGCGTATATTTTTTGTGTATGCATGTGTGTGTGAAGACTCATGGGTATCTCCTACACCCAACATGTCACAGACAAAGAAGTCCGGCAAAAGTTCAGCCAAGCCATCGGCCCACATGATGACCTGCTCACCACGGTCATAAAGTGGAAACTGAGGTGATACATCACCAGATCCTCAGGCCTTGCAAAAACCATCCTGCAAGGCACCGTACAAGGTGGCAGGAGACCAGGGAGACAAAAGAAAAGATGGGAAGATAACATGGGAGAATGGACTCACCTGAAACTCGCTGAGGCAATCAGAGCTGCTGAGCACAGAGAGGGATGGAGACAGCTGGTCAACAGATCGTCTGTTGACCATAACCACCCTCCGGGGTTATGGGATAGGTTATGTTAGGTTAGGTGTGTGTGGAAGCCTGTCTCTGTTCCGCGGCCTTGACGTCGTGCAGTCGCGAGTCAGTCCAAAGTCAACAACAACAGGTGTGTGTCCATGAGAGACAAGAAGGGAGTTTGTCGTGTCTTCACCGCACTGTCCTTAGGGAGAGTCTCCAAGCCAGGGAAACAATCCAAGTACTCTGCTGTTTCCCACCAATCCGGACCCTCATCCCGATTTTTGAGCATCTACCAGGCCCTGTACGGGGTCCAAAAAGAACCCAAGTTGTCCCATTGACAAATAGGTTGGCCAAAGTGGCCCCCGGCACCCACCCCCGGACTCTTTGGGTACATTTCGGACCTTTTGGAACGCCAAGACTTGGTCCGATTTGTGGTCCTCTGGGACCTTTGGAGGGTGACGTGTATTAATGAACTCATGTTATGTTTTGCATATGCTGTATGTTTAAATTCGTCTTGGAGAAAGCGAACCACCAGCTGAAGTCAATAGTGGTATTTCATTTTAGCACATAATAAAATAGGGCCCCATAGTTTGACAGTTAAAAGTTAAAGTACCAATGATTGTCACACACAGACTAGGTGTGGCGAAATTATTCTCTGCATTTGACCCATCACCCTTGATCACCCTCTAGGAGGTGAGGGGAGCAGTGAGCAGCAGCGGTGGTCGCGCCCGGGAATCATTTTGGTGACTTAACCCCCAATTCCAACCCTTGATGCTGAGTGCCAAGCAGGGAGGTAATGTCTCACATTTTTATAGTCTTTGGTATGACTTGGCCGGGGTTTGAACTCACAACCTACCGATCCCAGGGCGGGCACTCTAACCACTAGGCCACTGAGTGAATTTAGTCCAAATTCGCATGTGGACTGGATTAGTTCTGGCACGACAAAAGGAAGCAAATTGGACCGAGGTATGCCGAGTGATAGCCTTATCCTTGAGAAGAGACTACATGTTTAGCTTAACGGCAACATTTAAGTTATGACCTACATCTGTTGTTTTCGGACACATTTAAGCACAAATATCTCATTACAGGGTCATTAAAACTGCAACGAACAACTAATTTGATAATGGATTAATCTGCCGATTATTACTTCGATTAATCGATTAATAATCGGATAAAAGAGACAAACTACATTTCTATCCTTTTCAGTATTTTATTTAGAAATAAATCATATAAAATGTGCTGTTTACATCCTGAACAAGCTTGTGCTGGTTTCTGTGAGTTCCCTTCATCCATGGCTCCAACGTGTTTCCTCTTCAGGTGCTGCCCAAGTCATGTTGTACTTCATCCATGGCTCCAACGTGTTTCCTCTTCAGGTGCTGCCCAAGTTATGCTGTACTTCACCCATGGCTCCGACATGTTTCCTCTTCAGGTGCTGCCCAAGTCATGCTGTACTTCATCCATGGCTCCGACATGTTTCCTCTTCAGGTGCTGCCCAAGTCATGTTGTACTTCATCCATGGCTCCGACATGTTTCCTCTTCAGGTGCTGCCCAAGTCATGTTGTACTTCATCCATGGCTCCGACATGTTTCCTCTTCAGGTGCTGCCCAAGTCATGTTGTACTTCATCCATGGCTCCTACGTGTTTCCTCTTCAGGTGCTGCCCAAGTCATGTTGTACTTCATTAATGGCTCCAACGTGTTTCCTCTTCAGGTGCTGCCCAAGTCATGTTGTACTTGCGTGCCATGCCAGGTCCATGCTGCACGTGTCTTTCCCTCAGAAGACCACGACAAGGTGGGACCCCAAACCTCAAATTTGACTTGGCTGAGGTTACCAGCAAGCACCAGAGGTTGCACGACTTCAAACTGTTCAGGTCAGATTTTTAACGGGATGACCGTCAAGTCGATGTCGTTCATGTTTCATAAATAAACCACTAATTATGGTTCTTGGGCGCTTTTGTGTGTTTTCGTTACTTTTCTTTTTCTTTTCGGGCCGTTTTGTTTTTGGCTTTGATCAGCGGAGCAGCAGACCTTTTGTTTACACCCGCGAGGAGCTGTTTGCGCTCTCCTTACCAGCGCTATGGGGAACGCGGCCGGACTTTCCCGTGGAACTACGGAAAAAGCACAGGGGACGCCGTGCCGGCATAAAGATGAAGGAGCGCAGAAGGAAATTTAAGCCTGCCATCCCCTCGGTCCTCATGGGGAACGTGCGGTCTTCGGCGAACAAAATGGACGAATTGTTTGGGCTCACCCGAACTCAAAAGGAGTACGCCGTGTGCAGCATCATGTGCTTTACTGAGAATTGGCTACACGCGGACTTCCAGGACCACAGCGGGTCTCTACCCGGCTTCACAACCTCACGGGCGGACAGAAGCACACTCCTGAGCTGTAAGAAAAAAGGCGGAGGGATTGCCATCTTTGTGAACGAGAGATGGTGTAATCCTGCTCATATTACTGTAAAGGAGTGTGTTTGTACGCCGGACATTGAACTTCTGGCTGTTGGAATTCGGCCGTATTATTTGCCAAGGGAATTTACTTCTGTAGTCTTCATTGGAGTGTATGTTCCTCCTTCTGCTGACGAAACTGCTGCTTGTGACACCATTCACGCCGCTGTTGCTAAGCAACAGACCAAACATCCCGATGCCCTCATTCTCTTTTCGGGGGACTTTAATCATGTTTCTCTGGACTCTATTTTACCCACTTTCCATCAATATGTACACTGTGCAACACGGGAAAATAAAACTCTGGACCTACTGTATGCTAATTCAAAAGATGCATACAGCGCCACTGCCCTGCCCCCCTTGGGACGGTCTGATCATAATCTGGTGCTTTTACCACCTCATTACGTTCCTGCTGTGAGTAGGCAGCCCATCTCAACTAAATCAGTGCAAATGAGGAGTATTGAGGCGGGCATAGCCTTACAAGACTGCTTTGAGACTACAGACCGGGAAGTACTCTGTAAGCCTCATGGGACAGATATTGACAACCTCACAGATTGCATCACTGACTACATCAATTTCTGTGAGGACTCCATCATCCCTACAAAAACTGTCCACTGTTACCCAAATAACAAGCCCTGGATCACCAGCCAGCTAAAGGTGCTGCTAAATAAAAAGAAGGGAGCCTTCAGATCCGGTGATCGGGACGAGTTGAAGAGGATTCAGTGGCAGCTCAAAGTTCAGCTTCAACAAGGGAAAGATGCCTATAGAAGGAAGCTTGAAGCTAAACTCAAACAGAACAACACTCGTGAGGTTTGGAAGGGTATGAAGGCCATCACAGGCTTCAACAATAAAGCCAAACTGCTGGATGGGGGTGTAGATAGAGCCAACGAGCTGAATTTGTTTTTCAATAGATTTAGCAACGCACCCCTTACTGGCCCTCCCCCCACTACTCCTGTTCTCACACCTCCCCTGAACTTCAACACACTAACTCCTTCTCTGTTACCTGCCACAGCAGTTTCTTTCCCCCCTTCCCCCTCCCCCACTTCCACCCCCACTGGGAAATCCAGCTCGGTGTGTCTGACACCTGGACTTGTAAGACGGCAGCTGGAGAAAGTCAATCCAGCTAAGTCAGCAGGCCCTGACCGAGTCAACCCCTGGGTCCTGAAGACTTGCGCTGCTCAGCTAACTGGGATCCTGCAGTCCATCTTCAACCTGAGTCTGAAGTTAGAACGGATACCAATGCTATAGAAAACATGCTGCATAGTGCCGGTGCCCAAGAAGCCCATCCCATCGGGCTCAAATGACTTCAGACATGTTGCCCTGACGTCCCAGGTCATGAAGGTCCTCGAGAGACTTGTGCTGGATCAGCTGAGACCACTGGTGGCTCTTTCCCTGGATCCTCTACAGTTTGCATATAAGCCCCATGTAGGAGTGGAGTGTTATCTACCTGCTGCATTATGCTCACTCTCACCTGGATGGTGGGAGGGGCACTGTGAGGATCATGTTTTTTGATTTCTCCAGTTCCTTTAACACCATTCAGCCAATTCTGATGAGTGACAAGTTGCTCCAGATGGGTGTCAGTTCATCCATTGTCTCCTGGATCACTGATTACTTGTCTGACAGGCCCCAGTTTGTGCGACTGGGGAGCTCCCTGTCGGATACTGTGGTCAGTGGTGTAGGTGCTCCACAGGGGACCGTCCTGTCTCCTTTCCTGTTCACCCTGTATACCTCAGACTTCCAGTATAGTTCCAGGTCCTCCCACCTGCAGAAATACTCTGACGACTCTGCTGTGGTCGGGTGTATCGGAGAGGGACGGGAATTGGAGTACAGGACACTGATCGTTGACTTTGTGGAGTGGTCTCAGGCGAACCATCTGGTCCTTAATGTGGACAAGACCAAGGAGCTGGTCATCGACTTCAGGAAGAGAGTGACCGCGGGGGAGCCCATCAAGATCCAGGGCCGGGAGGTGGCAGTAGTGGAGCAGTATAAGTACCTGGGAGTCCACTTGAACAGCAGACTGGACTGGAAGGACAACTGCAAAGCTGTTTACAAGAAGGGCATGAGCAGACTCTTTTTCCTGAGGAAGCTTAGGTCCTTTAATGTGTGTTGGAGATCTTTTATCAGTCTGTTGTGGCCAGTGCACTGTACTTTGCAGAGGTTGGTTGGGGGAGCAGCGCCAGCAAAAGGGACTCAAACCGGATTGATAAACTGATCCGGAAATCCGGCCAAACTATTGGCACGCAGTTGAAAGCGTTTGTGTCAGTGAGGGACAGGAGGACACTGGACAAACTGCTGGCCATCATGGACAATCCTGCCCACCCACTCCACCTGACAATTAAGGGACAGCGGAGTTCATACTCCAACAGGCACTGTGCGATTCAAGAACTCCTTCATTCCGTACTCCATCCAGCTGTATAATCACTCGCCATAGAGCAATAGATGAGATCTGCCTATTACCTGACACCTGACATCTTAGCTACTTCTCTTTGTTTATAATGTTTATAACATCTATTTTCTATTTCTTGCTGGACCTACTCTCTATTTTATGCTGCTGCTGTCATATATACTGTAATATTGTACATGGTCATTGGTTTATATTGTATTTATGTTATAGACATAATATAATACATCTGTGTATAAATTATTCTTTACACATATGTATATATTCGTATATATGTTAGATTTTTTTATAGCTTTCTTAGTCTATTTATACCTGCATTGTCCTTTCCATCCTTACACTTTCCATCATTGTAACTGAGCTACTGTGTTGAACAATTTCCCTTGTGGATCATTAAAGTTTGTTTAAGTCTAAGTCTAATAATAAGACAGGAATGCTCTATTCACTAAGCACAGATCAGGTGGAAGAAGCAATATATCCAGTACTGCAAAGTAGCTAATTACAGTACACGTACAGTACATTGCCTAGTATTAATATTTCACACAACTTTTTCTCCATTACATTTCTCTTCTCCGATACGATAAGTGAGTACTTATCCTCTGACGTATCTCTGCAATTACATGTTTTCTAAATGAAACTGCTACTTTTTCTCAGATATTTCCTATATTAAAAGAGTACTTTTTCTCCAATATATTTCTCCAACGAAATGAGTACTTTTGCTCCGAAATATTTCTTAAATGAAATGTTTTTTATATGAAGTAAGTACTTTTTCTCCTATATATTTTATAAATGAAAGAAGTACTTTTTCTCCGATATATTCCTTAAATGAAATGAGTACTTTTTCTCTAATGTATTTATTCAATTAAATTAGTACTTTTTCTCTGATGTATTTATTAAATGAAGTGAGTTCTTTTTCTCCGATACATTTCTTAAATGAAATATTTTCCTGAATGAAAAAGGTACAACTAGTTTGATACATTTCCTGAAGGAAATTAGTACTTTTTTCTGATACATTTTTCAAATGAAATTGGTATTTTTCTCCGATATATTTGTTAAATGAAATGAGTACTTTTCCCCAATACGTTTCGTAAATGAAATAATTTTCGAAATTAAAAAAGTAAATTTACTTCGTTACGTTTCCTACATAAAATTAGTATTTTTTTCCCCCTGATGTAGTTCTTAAATGAAATATTTTCAGAAATTAAAAAAGCACATTTACTTCGATATGTTTCCTAAATGAAATGACTATATTTTCTCCGATATATTTCTTAAATAAATTGATTACTTTTTCTCAGATATATTTCCTAAATAAAATGAGTAATTTTTCTCCGATATATTTCTTAAATGAAATGAGTACTTTTTCACCGATATATTTCTTAAACGAAATAAGTACTTTTTCTCCTATATATTTCTTAAATGAAAGAAGTACTTTTTCTCCGATATATTCCTTAAATGAAATGAGTACTTTTTCTCTGATGTATTTATTCAATTAAATTAGTACTTTTTCTCTGATGTATTTATTAAATGAAGTGAGTTCTTTTTCTCCGATACATTTCTTAAATGAAATATTTTCCTGAATGAAAAAGGTACAACTACTTTGATACATTTCCTGAAGGAAATTAGTACTTTTTTCTGATACATTTTTCAAATGAAATTAGTATTTTTCTCCGATATATTTGTTAAATGAAATGAGTACTTTTCCCCACTACGTTTCGTAAATGAAATAATTTTCGAAATTAAAAAAGTAAATTTACTTCGTTACGTTTCCTACATAAAATTAGTATTTTTTTTCCCCTGATATAGTTCTTAAATGAAATATTTTCAGAAATTAAAAAAGCACATTTACTTCGATATGTTTCCTAAATGAAATGACTACTTTTTCTCCGATATATTTCTTAAATAAATTGAGTACTTTTTCTCAGATATATTTCCTAAAAAAAATGACTACTTTTTCTCCGATATATTTCTTAAATGAAATGAGTACTTTTTCACCGATATATTTCTTAAACGAAATAAGTACTTTTTCTCCGATATATTTCTTAAATGAAATGAGTACTTTTTCTCCGATACGTTTCTTAAATTAAATATTTTCCTGAATGAAAAAGGTACAACTACTTTGATACATTTCCTAAAGGAAATGAGTCCTTTTTCACCGATATATTTCTTAAATGAAATGAGTACTTTTTCTCCGATATATTTTTGAAATGAAATGAGTACTTTTTCTCCGATATATTTCTTAAATTTAATGAGTACTTTTTCTCCGATAAATTTATTAAATGGAGTACATTTTCTCCGATACGTTTCTTATATGAAATATTTTCCTGAATGAAAAAGGTACAACTACTTTGATACATTTCCTAAAGGAAATGAGTACTTTTTTCTGATACATTTTTCAAATGAAATTAGTATTTTTCTCCGATATATTTGTTAAATGAAATTAGTACTTTTCCCCAATACGTTTCGTACATTAAATAATTTCCGAAATTAAAAAAGTACATTTACTTTGTTACGTTTCCTACATAAAATTTTTATTTTTTTCACTGATATATTTCTTAAATGTAATGAGTACTTTTTCTCCGATATATTTCTTAAATGAAGTATTTTCCAAAATTAAAAAAGCACATTTACTTCAATTTGTTTCCTAAATGAAATGAGTACTTTCTCTCCGATATATTTCTTAAATAAATTGAGTACTTTTTCTCCGATATATTTCCTAAATGAAATAAGTACTTTTTGTCCGATATATTTCTTAAATGAAATTAGTACCTTTTCACCGATATATTTCTTAAATGAAATGAGTACTTTTTCTCCTGTATATTTCTTAAATGAAATGAGTACTTTTTCTCCGATATATTTTTAAATGAAATTAGTACTTTTTCTCCGATATATTTCTTAAATGGAGTACTTTTTTTTCGATACGTTTCTTAAATGAAATATTTTCCTGAATGAAAAAGGTACAACTACTTTGATACATTTCCTAAAGGAAATGAGTACTTTTTTCTGATACATTTTTCAAATGAAATTAGTATTTTTCTCTGATATATTTGTTAAATGAAATAAGTACTTTTCCCCAATACGTTTCGTAAATGAAATAGTTTCCGAAATTAAAAAAGTACATTTACTTCGTTACGTTTCCTACATAAAATTAGTATTTTTTTCACTGATATGTTTCTTAAATGAAATGAGTAGTTTTTCTCCGATATATTTCTTAAATGAAATTAGTACTTTTTCTCCGATATATTTCTTAAATGAAATGAGTACTTTTTCTCCGATATATTTTTTAAATAAATTGAGTACTTTTTCTACGATATATTTCCTAAAGAAATGAGTACTTTTTCTCCGATATATTAACTAAAGAAATGAGTACTTTTTCTCCTACATATTTCTTAAATGTAATTAGTACTTTTTCTACGATATATTTTTTCAATGAAATGAGTACTTTTTCTCCGATACGTTTCTTAAATGAAATATTTTCCTGAATGAAAAAGGTACAACTACTTTGATACATTTCCTAAAGGAAATGAGTACTTTTTTCTGATACATTTTTCAAATGAAATTAGTATTTTTCTCCAATAAATTTGTTAAATGAAATGAGTGCTTTTCCCCAATACGTTTCGTAAATGAAATATTTTCCGAATTCAAAAAAGTACATTTACTTCGTTACGTTTCCTACATAAATTTAGTATTTTTTTTACTGATATATTTCTTAAATGAAATGAGTACTTTTTCTCCGATATATTTCTTGAATAAAATGAGTGCTTTTTATCCGATATATTTCTTAAATGAAATGAGTACTTTTTCCCCGATATATTTCTTAAATGAAAAGAGTACTTTTTATCTGATACGTTTCCGAAATGAAATTAGTTACTTTTGTCCAATATATTTCTTAAATGAAATGAGTACTTTTTCCCCGATATATTTCTTAAATGAAAAGAGTACTTTTTATCTGATACGTTTCCGAAATGAAATTAGTTACTTTTGTCCAATATATTTCTTAAATGAAATGAGTACTTTTTCTCCTACATATTTCTTAAATGAAATATAAAAAAGCACATTTACTTTATGTTTCCTAAATGAAAGGAGAATTTTTCTTCGATAAATTTGTTAAATGAAATGAGTACTTTTCCCCAATACATTTTGTGAATGAAATATTTTCCGAAATTAAAAAAGTGCATTTACTTTGTTACGTTTGCTTAATAAAATAAGTATTTTTTTCACTAATATATTTCTTAAATGAAATATTTTCCGAAATTAAAAAAGCACTTTTACTTTGATATGTTTCCTAAATGAAAGGAGTATTTTTCTCTGATATATTTCTTGAATAAAATGAGTACTTTTTATCCGATATATTTCTTAAATGAAATGAGTACTTTTTCTCCGATATATTTCTTAAATGAAATGAGTACTTTTTCTCCGATATATTTCTTAAATGAAATGAGTACTTTTTCTTTGATATATTTCTTAAATAAATTTAGTACTTTTTCTCCGATATATTTCTTAAATGAAATGAGTATTTTTTCCTAATATGTGTTGTAAATGAACTATTTCTTAAATGAAATCAAAGCTTTTTTTCCAATACGTTTCTGAAATGAAATATTTTTGAAACTAAAAAAGTATTTTTTCTCCGATACGTTTCCTAAATGAAATGAGTACTTTTTCTCCAATATATTTCTTAAATAAATGTAGTACTTTTTCTCAGATAAATTTCTTAAATTAAATGAGTACTTTTTGTCCGATATATTTCTTAAATAAATTTAGTACTTTTTCTCTGTTATATTTCTTAAATGAAATGAGTACTCTTTCTCCGACATATTTCTTAAATTAAAATGAGTATTTTTTTCTCCGATACGTTTCCTAAATGAAATGAGTACTTTTTCTCCGATACCTTTCCTAAATAAAATGAGTACTTTTTCTCCGATATATTTCTTCAATAAATGTAGTACTTTTTCTCTGATATATTTCTTAAATGAAATGAGTACTTTCCCCCTGATATATTTCTTAAATAAATGTAGTACTTTTTCTCCGATATGTTTCTTAAATGAAATCAGTACTTTTTCTCTGATATATTTCTTAAATGAAATCAGTACTTTTTCTCTGATATATTTCTTAAATGAAATGAGTACTTTTTCTCCGATACGTTTCTTAAATGACATGAGTACTTTTTCTCCGATACGTTTCTTAAATGACATGAGTACTTTTTCTCCGATATATTGCTTAAATAAATGTAGTACTTTTTCTCCGATATATTTCTTAAATGAAATGAGTACTTTTCCTCTGATATATTTTTTGAATGTAATGAGTACTTTTTCTCCGATACGTTTCCTAAATGAAATAAGTACTTTTTCTCCGATACGTTTCCTAAATAAAATGAGTACTTTTTCTCTGATATATTTCTTAAATGAAATGAGTACTTTTTCCCCGATATATTTGTTAAATAAATGTAGTACTTTTTCTCCGATATATTTCTTAAATGAAATGAGTACATTTTCTCCGATATATTTCTTAAATGAAATGAGTACTTTTTCTCCGATATATTGCTTAAATAAATGTAGTACTTTTTCTCCGATATATTTCTTAAATGAAACGAGTAATTTTTCTCTGATATATTTTTTTAAATGAAATGAGTACTTTTTCTCTGATATATTTCTTGAATGTAATGAGTACTTTTTCTCCGATACATTTCCTAAATGAAATGAGTACTTTTTCGCCGATACATTTCTTAAATGAAATTAATACTTTTTCTCCGATATATTTCTTAAATGAAATGAGTAATTTTTCTCCGATATAATTCTTAAATAAATGTAGTACTAAATGAGTACTTTTTGTCCGATATATTTCTTAAATTAAATGAGTATTTTTTTCTCCGATACGTTTCCTAAATGAAATGAGTACTTTTTCTTCGAAATATTTCTTAAATAAAATGAGTACTTTTTCTCCGATACGTTTCCTAAATGAAATGAGTACTTTTTCTTCAAAATATTTCTTAAATAAACGTAGTACTTTTTCTCCGATATATTTCTTAAATGAAATCAGTACTTTTTCTCCGATATATTTCTTAAATGAAATCAGTACTTTTTCTCCGATTTATTTCGTAAATGAAATGAGTACTTTTTCTCCGATACGTTTCCTAAATGAAATGAGTACTTTTTCTCCGATACGTTTCCTAAATACAATGAGTACTTTTTCTCCGATACATTTCTTGAATTAAATTAGTTATTTTTGTCTGATACGTTTCCTAAATGAATTGAGTACTTTTTCTCCCATATATTTCTTAAATGAAATGGGTACTTTTTCTCCGACATATTTCTTAAATAAATTAAGTACTGTTTCTCCGATATATTTGTTAAATGAAATGAGTACTTTTTCTCTGATATATTTCCTAAATGAAATGAGTACTTTTTCTCCGATATATTTCTTAAATGAAATGAGTACTTTTCCTAGGATATATTTCTTAAATAAATTGAGTACTTTTTCTCCGATATATTTCTTAAATGAAATGAGTACCTTTTCTCCAATATATTTCTTAAATGAAATGAGTACTTTTTCTCTGATATATTTCTTAAATGAAATGAGTACTTTTTCTCCGATATATTTCTTAAATTAAATGAGTACTTTTTCTCTGATATAATTCTTAAATGAAATGAGTACTTTTTCTCCGATATATTTCTTAAATGAAATGAGTACTTTTCCTAGGATATATTTCTTAAATAAATTGAGTACTTTTTCTCCGATATATTTCTTAAATGAAATGAGTACCCTTTCTCCAATATATTTCTTAAATGAAATGAGTACTTTTTGTCTGATATATTTCTTAAATGAAATGAGTACTTTTTCTCCGATATATTTCTTAAATTAAATGAGTACTTTTTCTCTGATATAATTCTTAAATGAAATGAGTACTTTTTCTCCGATATATTTCTTAAATGAAATGAGTACTTTTTTTCCGATACGTTTCTTAAATGAAATGAGTACTTTTTTCGATATATTTCTTAAATGAAATGAGTACTTTTTCTCCGATGCGTTTCTTAAATGTAATGAGTACTTTTTCTCCGATACGTTTCTTAAATGTAATGAGTACTTTTTCTCCGATACGTTTCCTGAATGATATGAGTACTTTTTCTCCGATATATTTCTTAAATGAAATTAGTACTTTTTCTCCGATATATTTCTTAAATGAAATTAGTACTTTTTCTCCGATATATTTCTTAAATGAAATGATTACTTTTTCTCCGATATATTTCTTAAATGAAATGAGTACCTTTTCTCAGATAAGTTTCCTAAATGAAATGAGTAATTTTTCTCCGATGTATTTCTTAAATGAAATGAGTACTTTTTCTCCGATATATTTCTTAAATAAATGTAGTACTTTTTCTCCGATATATTTCTTAAATGAAATGAGTACTTTTTCTCCGATATATTTCTTAAATAAATGTAGTACTTTTTCTCCGATATATTTCTTAAATGAAATGAGTACTTTTTCCCCGATATATTTCTTAAATGAAATGAGTACTTTTTGTCCGATATATTTCTTAAATAAATTTAGTACTTTTTCTCCGATACATTTCTTTAATGTAATGAGTACTTTTTCTCCGATATTTTCTTAAATGAAATGAGTACTTTTTCTCCTATATATTTCTTAAATGAAATGAGTACTTTTTATCCGATACGTTTCCTAAATGAAATGAGTACTTTTTCTCCGATATATTTCTTCAATCAAATGAACTGCGTTTCCTACATGAAATTAGTACTTTTTCTTCGAAATATTTCTTAAATAAAATGAGTACTTTTTCTCCGATACGTTTCCTAAATAAATTTAGTACTTTTTCTCTGATATATTTCTTGAATGAAATGATTACTTTTCTCCGATATATTTCTTAAATAAATTTAGTACTTTTTCTCTGATATATTTCTTGAATGAAATGAGTACTTTTCTCCGATATATTTCTTAAATAAACGTAGTACTTTTTCTCCGATATATTTCTTAAATGAAATCAGTACTTTTTCTCTGATATATTTCTTAAATGAAACAAGTACTATTTCTCCGATTTATTTCGTACATGAAATGAGTACTTTTTCTCTGATATATTTCTTAAATGAAATGAGTACTTTTTCTCCGATACGTTTCCTAAATGAAATGAGTACTTTTTCTCCGATATATTTCTTCAATCAAATGAGTACTTTTTCTCCGATACGTTTCCTAAATGAAATGAGTACTTTTTCTTCGAAATATTTCTTAAATAAAATGAGTACTTTTTCTCCGATACGTTTCGTAAATAAAATGAGTACTTTTTCTCCGATATATTTCTTAAATAAATTTAGTACTTTTTCTCTGATATATTTCTTGAATGAAATGAGTACTTTTCTCCGATATATTTCTTGAATGAAATGAGTACTTTTTCTCCGATATATTTCTTAAATGAAATCAGTACTTTTTCTCTGATATATTTCTTAAATGAAATCAGTACTTTTTCTCCGATTTATTTCTTAAATG
This sequence comes from Entelurus aequoreus, assembly GCF_033978785.1. Lineage (NCBI taxonomy): Eukaryota > Metazoa > Chordata > Actinopteri > Syngnathiformes > Syngnathidae > Entelurus > Entelurus aequoreus. The sequence goes on from NC_084744.1 coordinate 1,994,269, forward strand.
TAATGAGTACTTTTTCCTCCTCTATATTTCTTAAATTAAATGAGTACTTTTTCTCCTATATATTTCTTAAATGAAATGAGTCATTTTTCTCCGATATATTTCTTAAATTAAATTAGTTATTTTTGTCCGATACGTTTCCTAAATTAATTGAGTACTTTTTCCCTAATATATTTCTTAAATGAAATGGGTGCTTTTTCTCCGACATATTTCTTAAATAAATTTAGTACTTTTTCTCCGATATATTTGTTAAATGAAATGAGTACTTTTTCTCTGATATATTTCCTAAATGAAATGAGTACTTTTTCTCCGATATATTTCTTAAATTAAATGAGTAGTTTTTCTCCGATATATTTCTTAAATTAAATGAGTACTTTTTCTCCGATATATTTCTTAAATGAAATGAGTACTTTTTCTCCGATATATTTCTTAAATGAAATGAGTACTTTTCCTAGGATATATTTCTTAAATAAATTGAGTACTTTTTCTCCGATATATTTCTTAAATGAAATGAGTACCTTTTCTCCAATATATTTCTTAAATGAAATGAGTACTTTTTCTCTGATATATTTCTTAAATGAAATGAGTACTTTTTCTCCGATATATTTCTTAAATTAAATGAGTACTTTTTCTCTGATATAATTCTTAAATGAAATGAGTACTTTTTCTCCGATATATTTCTTAAATGAAATGAGTACTTTTTCTCCGATACGTTTCTTAAATGAAATGAGTACTTTTTTCGATATATTTCTTAAATGAAATGAGTACTTTTTCTCCGATACGTTTCTTAAATGTAATGAGTACTTTTTCTCCGATACGTTTCCTGAATGATATGAGTACTTTTTCTCCGATATATTTCTTAAATGAAATTAGTACTTTTTCTCCGATATATTTCTTAAATGAAATTAGTACTTTTTCTCCGATATATTTCTTAAATGAAATGATTACTTTTTCTCCGATATATTTCTTAAATGAAATGAGTACCTTTTCTCAGATAAGTTTCCTAAATGAAATGAGTAATTTTTCTCCGATGTATTTCTTAAATGAAATGAGTACTTTTTCTCCGATATATTTCTTAAATAAATGTAGTACTTTTTCTCCGATATATTTCTTAAATGAAATGAGTACTTTTTCTCCGATATATTTCTTAAATGAAATGAGTACTTTTTGTCCGATATATTTCTTAAATAAATTTAGTACTTTTTCTCCGATACATTTCTTTAATGTAATGAGTACTTTTTCTCCGATATTTTCTTAAATGAAATGAGTACTTTTTCTCCTATATATTTCTTAAATGAAATGAGTACTTTTCATCCGATACGTTTCCTAAATGAAATGAGTACTTTTTCTCCGATATATTTCTTCAATCAAATGAACTGCGTTTCCTACATGAAATTAGTACTTTTTCTTCGAAATATTTCTTAAATAAAATGAGTACTTTTTCTCCGATACGTTTCCTAAATAAATTTAGTACTTTTTCTCTGATATATTTCTTGAATGAAATGATTACTTTTCTCCGATATATTTCTTAAATAAATGTACTACTTTTTCTCTGATATATTTCTTGAATGAAATGAGTACTTTTCTCCGATATATTTCTTAAATAAACGTAGTACTTTTTCGCCGATATATTTCTTAAATGAAATCAGTACTTTTTCTCTGATATATTTCTTAAATGAAACAAGTACTATTTCTCCGATTTATTTCGTACATGAAATGAGTACTTTTTCTCTGATATATTTCTTAAATCAAATGAGTACTTTTTCTCCGATACGTTTCCTAAATGAAATGAGTACTTTTTCTCCGATATATTTCTTCAATCAAATGAGTACTTTTTCTCCGATACGTTTCCTAAATGAAATGAGTACTTTTTCTTCGAAATATTTCTTAAATAAAATAAGTACTTTTTCTCCGATACGTTTCGTAAATAAAATGAGTACTTTTTCTCCGATATATTTCTTAAATAAATTTAGTACTTTTTCTCTGATATATTTCTTGAATGAAATGAGTACTTTTCTCCGATATATTTCTTGAATGAAATGAGTACTTTTTCTCCGATATATTTCTTAAATGAAATCAGTACTTTTTCTCTGATATATTTCTTAAATGAAATCAGTACTTTTTCTCCGATTTATTTCTTAAATGTAATGAGTACTTCTTCCTCCTCTATATTTCTTAAATTAAATGAGTACTTTTTCTCCTATATATTTCTTAAATGAAATGAGTCATTTTTCTCCGATATATTTCTTAAATTAAATTAGTTATTTTTGTCCGATACGTTTCCTAAATTAATTGAGTACTTTTTCCCTAATATATTTCTTAAATGAAATGGGTGCTTTTTCTCCGACATATTTCTTAAATAAATTTAGTACTTTTTCTCCGATATATTTGTTAAATGAAATGAGTACTTTTTCTCTGATATATTTCCTAAATGAAATGAGTACTTTTTCTCCGATATATTTCTTAAATTAAATGAGTAGTTTTTCTCCGATATATTTCTTAAATTAAATGAGTACTTTTTCTCCGATATATTTCTTAAATGAAATGAGTACTTTTTCTCCGATATAATGCTTTAATTAAATGAGTACTTTTTCTCCGATATATTTCTTAAATGAAATGATTCCTTTTTCTCCGATATATTTCTTAAATTAAATTAGTTATTTTTGTCCGATACGTTTCCTAAATTAATTGAGTACTTTTTCCCTAATATATTCATTAAATGAAATGGGTGCTTTTTCTCCGATATATTTCTTAAATAAATTTAGTACTTTTTCTCCGATATATTTGTTAAATGAAATGAGTACTTTTTCTCTGATATATTTCCTAAATGAAATGAGTACTTTTTCTCCGATATATTTCTTAAATTAAATGAGTACTTTTTCTCCGATATATTTCTTTAATTAAATGAGTACTTTTTCTCTGATATATTTCTTAAATGTAATGAGTACTTTTTCTCCGATACGTTTCTTAAATGAAATGAGTACTCTTTTCCGATATATTTCTTATATGAAATGAGTACTTTTTCTCCGATACGTTTCTTAAATCTAATGAGTACTTTTTTCCGATACGTTTCCTAAATGAAATGAGTACTTTTTCTCCGATATATTTCTTAAATGAAATGAGCACTTTTCCTCCCATATATTTCTTAAATGAAATGAGTACTTTTTCTCCGATATATTTCTTAAATGAAATGAGTACCTTTTCTCAGATACATTTTCTAAATGAAATGAGTAATTTTTCTCCGATGTATTTCTTAAATGAAATGAGTACTTTTTCTCCAATACGTTTCCTAAATAAAAGTAGTACTCTTTCTCCGATATATTTCTTAAATAAATTTAGTACTTTTTCTCCGATATATTTCTTAAATGAAATTAGTACTTTTTCCCTGATATTTTTCTTAAATGAAATGAGTACTTTTTCTCCGATATATTTCTTAAATAAATTTAGTACTTTTTCTCAGATACATTTCTTAAATGTAATGAGTACTTTTTCATCCGATATATTTCTTAAATGAAATGAGTACTTTTTCTCCTATATATTTCTTAAATGAAATGAGTCCTTTTTCTCCGATATATTTCTTAAATGAAATGAGTACTTTTTCTCCGATACGTTTCCTAAATGAAATGAGTACTTTTTCTCCGATATATTTCTTAAATGAAATGAGTACTTTTTGTCCGATATATTTCTTAAATGAAATGAGTACTTTTTCTCCGATATATTTCTTAAATGAAATGAGTACCTTTTCTCAGATACATTTTCTAAATGAAATGAGTAATTTTTCTCCGATGTATTTCTTAAATGAAATGAGTACTTTTTCTCCAATACGTTTCCTAAATAAAAGTAGTACTCTTTCTCCGATATATTTCTTAAATAAATTTAGTACTTTTTCTCCGATATATTTCTTAAATGAAATGAGTACTTTTTCCCTGATATTTTTCTTAAATGAAATGAGTACTTTTTCTCCGATATATTTCTTAAATAAATTTAGTACTTTTTCTCAGATACATTTCTTAGATGTAATGAGTACTTTTTCATCCGATATATTTCTTAAATGAAATGAGTACTTTTTCTCCTATATATTTCTTAAATGAAATGAGTCCTTTTTCTCCGATATATTTCTTAAATGAAATGAGTACTTTTTCTCCGATACGTTTCCTAAATGAAATGAGTACTTTTTCCCTGATATATTTCTTAAATGAAATGAGTACTTTTTCTCCGATATATTTCTTAAATAAATTTAGTACTTTTCTCCGATGCACTTCTTAAATGTAATGAGTACTTTTTCATCCGATATATTTCTTAAATGAAATGAGTACTTTTTCTCCTATATATTTCTTAAATGAAATTAGTCCTTTTTCTCCGATACGTTTCCTAAATGAAATGAGTACTTTTTCTCCGATATATTCCTTAAATGAAATGAGTACCTTATCTCAGATACGTTTCCTAAATGAATTGAGTACTTTTTCTCCGATATATTTCTTCATTTAAATGAGTACTTTTTCTCCGATATGTTTCCTAAATGAAATGAGTACTTTTTCTCCTATATATTTCTTCATTTAAATGAGTACTTTTTCTCCGATATATTTCCTAAATGAAATGAGTACTTTTTCTCTGATATATTTCTTAAATGAAATAAGTACTTTTTCTCCGATATATTTCTTTAATGAAATGAGTACTTTTCCGCTGATATATTTCTTAAATGAAATGAGTACTTTTTCTCCGATACGTTTCCTAAATGAAATGAATACTTTTTCTCCGATATTTTTCTTAAATGAAATGAGTACTTTTTCTCCAATATATTTCTTTAATAAATTGAGTACTTTTGCTTGGATGGCAATAAATATGTTGCTCCAAAAGCTGTATATACCTTTCAGCATTAATGGTGCCTTCACAGATGTGTAAGTTACCCATGTCTTGGCCACTAATACACCCCCATACCATCACACATGCTGCCTTTTACACTTTCACCCTAGAACATGTCTTGACCACTAATACACCCCCATACCATCACACATGCTGCCTTTTACACTTTCACCCTAGAACTATCCGGATGGTTCTTTTCCTCTTTGGTCCGGAGGACACGACGTCCACAGTTTCCAAAAACTATTTGAAATGTGGAGTCGTCAGACCACAGAACACTTTTCCACTTTGTATCAGTCCGTCTTAGATGAGCTCGGGCCCAACGAAGCCAGCGGCATTTCTGGGTGTTGTTGATAAATGGCTTTGGCTTTGCATAGTAGAGTTTTAACTTGCACTTACAGATGTAGCGACCAACTGTAGTTACTGACAGTGGTTTTCTGAAGTGTTCCTGAGCCCATGTGGTGATATCCTTTACACACTGATGTGGCTTTTTGATGCAGTACCGCCTGAGGGATCCAAGGTGTGTAATATCATGGCTTACGTGCAGTGATTTCTCCACATTCTCTGAACCTTTTGATGATATTACGGAGCGTAGATGGTGAAATCCCTAAATTCCTTGTTGAGAAATGTTGTTCTCAAACAATTTGCTCGGGCATTTGTTGACAAAGTGGTGACCCTCGCCCCGTCCTTGTTTGTGAACGACTGAACATTTCATTTTCAGATCCCAAATACAAGAACAGGCATCAATTTGGTAAAGCAAAGTTGGTTTTGCATAACCGGTCCCCTTTAAGACGGAAGTTGTGTAAACAGCCTCCATGAGTGTGTTATAACAAGGGGAGGGGCCACGTATGTGTGGGGCGGGTCCTATTGACAGCCCCTGCCTCCTTTTGGTCAGCGGTGGTCTAACCACGCCCCTTCTCCATCCACTTCCTGCTTGTGTTCATAGTGTGATCAAGTCCATCCATCGATTGGGGGGGAGGGGGGTATGGTGGCGACTGTGTGTGGGGGCATAGGTTGGTTGGCATGACAGGGTGAGGTCCAGGGGGGGGGGCGTTGTTTGAACGGCGGTCATTTCCCATGATGCCCCACGCCTGTCCGAGCAGCCAATGAGGCGTCTCCTGGGGGGGTAATGTAGCCGTCCCCCCAGTATAAAAAGGTGGGGACCCGTGCGGCCCCCCTGAGCTGTTGGAGCATTCCCAGCCTGGCCTGGGCTGAAGGGAGCAGGACAGAACTACACCGGGTGTAGTTGTGCTTTTTGGGTGGGGGTCAGCAGTCTTTGGAGCAACTTAAGAGGATAAAGAAGTGCCTCGGCTTCATCAGTGGGCGCCGTCCCAACGCAGCCGTCCACGTGAGTACCCAACCCCGTCCCATGTTTGACTCATTTTGCACCAACACTTTGACACCACCCCAAAATAGCCTTTTAGCGGGGAGGGGTGGGTGGGGGTGAGCTAGGCTGATGGCTTTTTAAGGGAATGGTCACTTGGTGCCACCTGGCGCTGTCACTCAAGCCGGGGGCTATTTATAGCAGCGATGTGCTGAGAGACTAACTTGCGGGCAAGATGGCCACTTTTAGGACAACTCAAGCGGATGGAATTTGAAGGGAGTCCAGTCCAGCAAGGAACCTTCCAGAACCTGCCGGTGGTCTTGACCGGGGAACAAAAGGAATATTAGTGATTATTTACCGGTCCGCACCGGAGTATTCACGTTTGTTGACGGCACAAACTCAAAACCTGGGAGTAGTTTCAAAATAAAGCAGCTATAAATAACATTTATTTCCTGGTCTTCTCTCCACATTTGTGTTGCAAAAAAGGAATTTGAACCTCCAAGTGTGGTCTTAAAAGACAACGATTAAGACCTTTTTATAGACGTTTTGTTTCACACGATTATTATTTAACCATGGAGTTCTTCTTTCTGGGCCTCCAGCTGTCGTCCGCCATCACGGCCCAACAAGCTCCGCCCACTCTTATTAATAGCAACCTCTTCTCACCTGTCACCTTCTCTGCCAGAATAAACCCTGCTGACACCCAACATCAACTATTACTGTACTTATAATCAACTAAATGAAATATCACTGTACTTATAATCAACTAAATGAACTATTACTGTACTTATAATCAACTAAATGAACTATTACTGTACTTATTATCAACTAAATGAACTATTACTGTACTTATAATCAACTAAATGAACTATTACTGTACTTATTATCAACTAAATGAACTATTACTGTACTTATAATCAACAAAATGAACTATTACTGTACTTATAATCAACAACATGAAATATTACTGTACTTATAATCAACTAAATGAACTATTACTGTACTTATAATCAACAACAAAACTATTACTGTACTTATAATCAACTAAATGAACTATTACTGTACTTATAATCAACTAAATGAACTATTACTGTACTTATAATCAACAAAATGAACTATTACTGTACTTATAATCAACTAAATGAACTATTACTGTACTTATAATCAACAAAATGAGCTATTACTGTACTTATAATCAACTAAATGAACTATTACTGTACTTATAATCAACAACAAAACTATTACTGTACTTATAATCAACAAAATGAACTATTACTGTACTTATAATCAACAAAATAAACTATTACTGTACTTATAATCAACAAAATAAACTAATACTGTACTTATAATCAACAAAATGAACTATTGCTGTACTTATAATCAACTAAATGAACTATTAATGAACTTATAAACAACAAAATGAACTATTACTGTACTTATAATCAACAAAATGAACTATTACTGTACTTATAATCAACAACAAAATGAACTATTACTGTACTTACAATCAAAAAAATGAACTATTACTGAACTTATAATCAACAACATCAACTATTACTGTACTTATAATCAACTAAATGAACTATTACTGTACTTATAATCAACAAAATGAACTATTACTGTACTTATAATCAACTAAATGAACTATTACTGTACTTATAATCAACTAAATTAACTATTACTGTACTTGTAATCAACTAAATGAACTATTACCGTACTTGTAATCAACAAAATGAACTATTACTGTACTTATAATCAACAAAATGAACTATTACTGTACTTATAATCAACAAAATGAACTATTGCTGTACTTATAATCAACTAAATGAACTATTAATGAACTTATAAACAACAAAATGAACTATTACTGTACTTATAATCAACAAAATGAACTATTACTGTACTTATAATCAACAACAAAATGAACTATTACTGTACTTACAATCAAAAAAATGAACTATTACTGAACTTATAATCAACAACATCAACTATTACTGTACTTATAATCAACTAAATGAACTATTACTGTACTTATAATCAACAAAATGAACTATTACTGTACTTATAATCAACTAAATGAACTATTACTGTACTTATAATCAACTAAATTAACTATTACTGTACTTGTAATCAACTAAATGAACTATTACCGTACTTGTAATCAACAAAATGAACTATTATTGTACTTATAATCAACTAAATGAACTATTACTGTACTTATAATCAACAAAATGAACTATTACTGTACTTATAATCAACAACAAAACTATTACTGTACTTATAATCAACAAAATAAACTATTACTGTACTTATAATCAACAACAAAACTATTACTATAATTATAATCAACAAAATTAACTATTACTGTACATATAATCAACAACAAAACTATTACTGTACTTATAATCAACAAAATAAACTATTACTGTACTTATAATCAACTAAATGAACTATTACTGTACTTATAATCAACTAAAAGAACTATTACGGTACTTATAAACAACAACATGAACTATTACTGTATTTATAATCAACAAAATGAACTATTACTGTACTTATAATCAACAACAAAACTATTACTATACTTATAATCCACAAAATGAACTATTACTGTACTTATAATCAACAAAACAAGCTATTACTGTACTTATAATCAACAAAATGAGCTATGACTGTACTTATAATCAACAACAAAACTATTACTGTACTTATAATCAACAACAAAACGATTACTATACTTATAATCAACAAAATGAACTATTACTGTACTTATAATCAACAAAATAAACTATTACTGTACTTATAATCAACAAAATGAACTATTACTGTACTTATAATCAACAACAAAACTATGACTGTACTTATAATCAACAACAAAACTATTACTGTACTTGTAATCAACAACAAAACTATTACTGTACTTATAATCAACAACAAAACTATTACTGCACTTATAATCAACAAAATGAACTATTACTGTACTTATAATCAACAACAAAACTATTACTGTACTTATAATCAACAACAAAAGAATGGTACTGACAGTTAAAGAGTTTATCAATAACTAGATGATGTGTGAATGCTCCAATGCTGAAGTTGAAGTGAAATGCTGACAGGATGTAGTATGAATGTCAGAATAGTTTGAATGTTGAAGAGTTTGAATTTCCAGGAAAACCGGAATTTGGTTTGGAACTTGGGAAAGTGTTAGTTTGAATGTCCAGGATGATTTGAGTATGTTGATGTTGGAATGTTTTGAATAGGTTGGAAAATGTGCAAATTGTGGAAGTTATAAAAATGGAAAATTCATTTTGAATGGGGAAAATGTGTCTGAAAACTGGGAATTCTCGGAAATCCGGGAATTTTTGGGGGAATTGTTGAAGTAGAGCACACAATTCCCAAACAGGCTGAATATTTTGAAGTTGGAACAGTTTGAATCGGATGAAAAATGTGGGAAGTGTGGAACTTTGAAGAATGTCCCATTGATTTAAATGGGAATTTCATGGAAATTTGGGAAAAGCGGGAATTTTTTGGGGAAATGTTAAAAGACTTCAATGTTTGGAATGAGTTCAAATGGTTGGTGTTGGAATTTTTCAAAGCGGTCGAGAAATGTTGAAGTAGTAAAATTTTTAATCGAGAAATGGTAATAAAGAATTCCAGGAATATCGGGAAAACCGGGAATTTTTCCAGGTCAACAAACAACTTTTTTTTTTTTTTTTTGGTCCTGATTAAGAGGAATTATTTGACGGTGGAACGGTTGAAAAATGTGGAAGGAGTAGTCGCCAGAAAAAAGGGTGGAAATAGGGCTTTGCAAAACCTGGAATTCTGGAAAATCCTGGAATTTTTTTTTACTTGTAAAAATGATAGTTTGAATGTCCAGGATGAGTGTTGAAGGTGGAATGGTTGGAATGGGTTGAAAAATGTGGAAATGGTGCAACTTGGAAAAATGTCCCATTCCTTTTGAATGGGGAAAAAATATCCCTAAAAACTGTGAATTCTTGGAAATCAGGGACATTTATTAAATTGTTGAAGGAGAGCACACAATTTTGAAAATGTTGAATATTTTGGAGTTGGAACGGTTTGAATCGGATGAAAAATTGGGGATTTTTGAAAAATGTCCCATTGATTTCAATGGGACATTTCATGAAAATGTGGGAATTTCGGGAAAAGCGGGAATTTTTTTTAGAAAATGTTAAAAGACTTGAATGTTCTGAATGAATTCAAATGGTTGGTGTTGGGATTTTTCAAATCGGTGGAGAAATGTTGAAGTAGTAACATTTTTAATTGAAAAATGGTATTAAGGAATTCCAGGAATTTCAGGAAAACAGGGAATTTTTCCAGTTCAACAAACAACTTTGTTTTTTCTGTCCTGATTAAGAGGAATTATTTGACGATTGAAGTGGGTTGAAAAGTAGTCGCCAGAAAAAAAGGGTGGAAATAGGGCTTTGCAAAACCTGGAATTCTGGAAAATCCTGGAATTGTTTTGAACTCGGAAAAATGATAGTTTGAATGTCCAGGATGAGTGGAATGTGTTGAAGGTGGAATGGTTGGAATGGGTTGAAAAATGTGGAAATGGTGCAACTTGGAAAAATGTCCCATTCATTTTGAATGGGGAAAAATATCCCTGAAAACTGAGAATTCTTGGAAATGCGGGAATTTTTTTAAATTGTTGAAGGAGAGCACACAATTTTGAAAATGTTGAATATTTTGGAGTTGGAACGCTTTGAATGGGATGAAAAATTGTGGAACTTTGAAAAATGTCCCATTGATTTCAATGGGAATTTCATGAAAATGTGGGAATTTCGGGAAAAGCGGGAATTTTTTTTAGAAAATGTTAAAAAACTTGAATGTTCTGAATGAGTTAAAATGGTTGGTGTTGGAATTTTTCAAATCAGTCGAGAAATGTTGAAGTAGTTACATTTTTAATTGAGAAATGGTATTAAGGAATTCCAGGAATTTTGGGAAAACTGGGAATTTTTCCAGTTCAACAAACAACTTTGTTTTTTTTTGTCCTGATTAAGAGGAATGTTTGGACGGTTGAAGTGGGTTGAAAAGTAGTCGCCAGAAAAAAAGGGTGGAAATAGGGCTTTGCAAAACCTGGAATTCTGGAAAATCCTGGAATTGTTTTGAACTCGGAAAAATGATAGTTTGAATGTCCAGGATGAGTGGAATGTGTTGAAGGTGGAATGGTTGGAACGGGTTGAAAAATGTGGAAATGGTGCAACTTGGAAAAATGTCCCATTCATTTTGAATGGGGAAAAATATCCCTGAAAACTGGGAATTCTTGGAAATCCGGGAAATTTCAACATTTCTCCACCGATTTGAAAAATCCTAACACCAACCATTTCAACTCATTCAGAACATTCAAGTCTTTTAACATTTTCTAAAAAAAAATTCCCGCTTTTCCCGAAATTCCCACATTTTCATGAAATTCCCATTGAAATCAATGGGACATTTTTCAAAGTTCCACAATTTTTCATCCGATTCAAAGCGTTCCAACTCCAAAATATTCAACATTTTCAAAATGGTGTGCTCTCCTTCAACAATTTAAAAAAATTCCCGGATTTCCAAGAATTCCCAGTTTTCAGGGATATTTTTCCCCATTCAAAATGAATGGGACATTTTTCCAAGTTGCACCATTTCCACATTTTTCAACCCATTCCAACCATTCCACCTTCAACACATTCCACTCATCCTGGACATTCAAACTATCATTTTTCCAAGTTCAAAGCAATTCCAGGATTTTCCAGAATTCCAGGTTTTGCAAAGCCCTATTTCCACCCTTTTTTTCTAGCGACTACCTTTCAACCCACTTCAACCGTCAAATAATTCCTCTTAATCAGGACAAAAAAAACGAAGTTGTTTGTTGAACTGGAAAAATTCCCTGTTTTCCCGAAATTCCTGGAATTCCTTAATACCATTTCTCAATTAAAAATGTTTCTACTTCAACATTTCTCCACCGATTTCAAAAATCCCAACACCAACCATTTCAACTCATTCAGAACATTCAAGTCTTTTAACATTTTCTAAAAAAAATTCCCGCTTTTCCCGAAATTCCCACATTTTCATGAAATTCCCATTGAAATCAATGGGGCATTTTTCAAAGTTCCACAATTTTTCATCCCATTCAAAGCGTTCCAACTCCAAAATATTCAACATTTTCAAAATCGTGTGCTCTCCTTCAACAATTTTAAAAAATTCCCGCATTTCCAAGAATTCTCAGTTTTCAGGGATATTTTTCCCCATTCAAAATGAATGGGACATTTTTCCAAGTTGCACCATTTCCACATTTTTCAACCCATTCCAACCATTCCACCTTCAACACATTCCACCATCCTGGACATTCAAACTATCATTTTTCCGAGTTCAAAACAATTCCAGGATTTTCCAGAATTCCAGGTTTTGCAAAGCCCTATTTCCACCCTTTTTTCTGTAAACTACTTTTCAACCCACTTCAACCGTCAAATAATTCCTCTTAATCAGGACAAAAAAAACAAAGTTGTTTGTTGAACTGGAAAAATTCCCTGTTTTCCTGAAATTCCTGGAATTCCTTAATACCATTTTTCAATTAAAAATGTTACTACTTCAACATTTCTCCACCGATTTGAAAAATCCCAACACCAACCATTTCAACTCATTCACAACATTCAAGTCTTTTAACATGTTGTAAAAAAAATTCCCGCTTTTCCCGAAATTCCCACATTTTCATGAAATTCCCATTGAAATAAATGGGACATTTTTCAAAGTTTCACAATTTTTCATCCGATTCAAAGCGTTCCAACTCCAAAATATTCAACATTTTCAAAATTGTGTGCTCTCCTTCAACAATTTAAAAAAATTCCTGCATTTCCAAGAATTCCCAGTTTTCAGGGATATTTTTCCCCATTCAAAATGAATGGGACATTTTTCCAAGTTGCACCATTTCCACATTCTTCAACCCATTCCAACCATTCCACCTTCAACACATTCCACCATCCTGGACATTCAAAATATAATTTTTCCGAGTTCAAAACAATCCCAGGATTTTCCAGAATTCCAGGTTTTGCAAAGCCCTATTTCCACCCTTTTTTTCTGGCGACTACTTTTCAACCCACTTCAACCGTCAAATAATTCCTCTTAATCAGGACAAAAAAAACAAAGTTGTTTGTTGAACTGGAAAAATTCCCTGTTTTCCCAAAATTCCTGGAATTCCTTAATACCATTTCTCAATTAAAAATGTTACTACTTCAACATTTCTCCACCGATTTGAAAAATCCCAACACCAACCATTTCAACTCATTCAGAACATTCAAGTATTTTAACATTTTCTAAAAAAAATTCCCGCTTTTCCCGAAATTCCCAAATTTTCATGAAATTCCCATTGAAATCAATGGGACATTTTTCAAAGTTCCACAATTTTTCATCCGATTCAAAGCGTTCCAACTCCAAAATATTCAATATTTTCAAAATTGTGTGCTCTCCTTCAACAATTTAAAAAAATTCCCGGATTTCCAAGAATTCCCAGTTTTCAGGGATATTTTTCCCCATTCAAAAAAAATGGGACATTTTTCCAAGTTGCACAATTTCCACATTCTTCAACCCATTCCACCTTCAACACATTCCACCATCCTGGACATTCAAACTATCATTTTTCCGAGTTCAAAGCAATTCCAGGATTTTCCAGAATTCCAGGTTTTGCAAAGCCCTATTTCCACCCTTTTTTTCTGGCGACTACTTTTCAACCCACTTCAACCGTCAAATAATTCCTCTTAATCAGGACGAAAAAAACGAAGTTGTTTGTTGAACTGGAAAAATTTCCTGTTTTCCCGAAATTCCTGGAATTCCTTAATACCATTTTTCAATTAAAAATGTTACTACTTCAACATTTCTCCACCGATTTGAAAAATCCCAACACCAACCATTTCAACTCATTCAGAACTTATAGTACGATGTACTTTGCTGAGATTTTTTTCAAGTGTTTAGAGACTTTTAATGACTTTAAACAAAAATTAAAAACAACAAATCTTGCATTTTCCGACAACACTCCAGACAATTTTGTTTACATTCGGTTTCTGCAGCGCGGTTTTAGGTGATCAAAGTTTTTTTTCCATGTTATGGTTGGAGGGAGTTGACGGCACAGACACAAAGGGGAAAGTATAGCTCTATGATTTATTATTATATATATATATATATATATATATAATAAGTACAATAATAATCAGTCCCAGGTGTGCAGATTGCGGCCAGTGCGAGCAGGGGCGTGTCTCGGCGCGCTGCCAACAAAGGTGCTGGCTGACCCAGCTGCTGGAGAAAAGCGGGTCCGAGCCCGCGCCGTGACACTATATGTATCAGTGTGTACTGTATTGACCCGCTAATGGCAATGTTTTATGATCCTGTGGTTTGGATTGCATGTCAGTTTTTCCCACGTTTGCAAACACGCCGTCCGTGCCTGCAAGGTGATTGGCGGAGAATGAGGAAGTGTTGTTGTGCGGAGACAAAAGTGTTTTGCCCGGGAGGTAAAAAACCTGTTGCAATTGTCTCTCTGCTGTGTTGTTTGTCCTACCACTCCAAGTGGGCCGGTGTGAGAGGCAAGCGTGCTGACTACTGAGCTAAAAGCACAGGCAGCCAGCACTATACTTGAGCTGGCCTCTGTTACCAGGCGATGCATTCATGGACAAAAGTTATTTAGAAAATGGATATTTTTGCATTGTTGTTTAGTTAAAAATTATTATTATTATTTTTCTTTACGTTAAGTTGGCCTTGATGATGTGAAATCTGTTCTTAGTCCCAACTTAATACTTTCGTGTTATATGATATTGTTTTGCTGTATTGTTGCTGTTTATTGTATTATTACACTGCACTTTATTTATATAAATGATATTATTCATGAATGTTGGAATGTTGTTTGGCGGAGAAATAAACACTCCTTCAAACTTCTGGTTCTGTATTGGATAGTCTTCACAGTCTAACTGCTGTCAAACTAAGTTTAGGCTTGTCCCCATACCAATATTTTGGTACCGGTACCAAAATGTATTTCAATATATTTCTAAATAAAAGGCAACACAAAAAAAATGTCATTATTGTAACAACAAATGTTAGTGTACATGAAACATATGTTTATTATTGTCATTTAGTCCTTCAATAAAATAGTCAACTTGTCTTTTAGTAGTAAGTAAACAAACAAAGGAGCACAAAATATAAAACACTTTGAACAAAAGAAAAATGAAAAAAAACATTTGTGTTTTTTTTTTTTTTTTAATCGGAATGAGGAAGTCAGGATTAATGGCTACAACGAGCACATTTTGGAGTGCACAACTTTTGGGTTCGAGGTATGATACTGATAAAGCACTATTTTGTGTCAATTTTGTTTAAATGATCGCAATGCTAAATTTCGTTAGCCTGTTTGTGGGATCGTCCATTGCATGTTAGCATTAAGCTAGCACAATATAAGCCAACCTTTACACTGTATTGCTGTTTTTCCCCCAGTTTATATCAAACTGTATCGTTGTTTTAACATGACTCTTACTTCTGTACTTTGTGTGTATATTCATGTTAGTGTTGTACGGTATACCGGTACTAGTATAGTATCGTGGGACTAATGAATCAAAAATGGTACTATACTCTGTTTGAAAAGTACCGGTTCCCCATATATATATAAATATATATATATGTATATTTTTATTTTTTTTTTTTTAAGGGCATGACGGCGCATCGTGGTCACGTGGTGACATCGCTGGTTTTAGGAGCAGAGGAGCATGTTGGGCAGCGCACACACACAGAGTACTTACAAGCAGACACAGTGTGTAGACAGAAAAGGGAGAATGGGCGCGTTTTGGTGTAAAAAGTCAAGATAAAGGTGAAGTTATAACACTGAAACACCCTCAGGAAGAACTGCTTTAAGACATGGCTAGCTAGCTAGCGGCTAACATCCATCCGCAGTGTTTTAGCTACTTCTAAATCACTAATCCTGGCCTCCGTGGCGACAAAGTAAGTTTCTAACAAGTATCATTATCACTGGAGGAGGAGAAATAGCTAAACATGCTTCACTACACCCCGTAGGAGGATACAATAGCTCACCGCCGTCACAATGTAAACAAATGCCATGGGTGCATCTACACCTGACATCCACTGTAATGATACCAAGTACAAGAGTGTATCTAGTCGATACTACTATGATTACATCGACATTTTTTGTCGTCACAAAACCTTCTTTCGTTTAAAAAAAAATGTATATGATGTTTATAAAGTCAGTAAATACGTCCCTGGACACATGAGGACTTTGAATATGACCAATGTATGATCCTGTAACTACTTGGTATCGCATCCATACCTAAATGTGTGGTATCATCCAAAACTAATGTCAAGTATCAAAGAAGAGAAGAATAAGTGATTATTACATTTGAACAGAAGTGTAGATAGAACATGTTAAAATATTAACAGTAAACGAACAAGTGGATGAATAATCAATTTTCTACAGTTTGTCCCTCATAATGTGTACAAAATAATAGGTGTATAAATGACACAATATGTTACTGCATACGTCAGCAGACTAATTAGGAGTCTTTGTTTGTTTACTTACTACTAAAAGACAAGTTGTCTATTTTATTGAAGGACTAAATGACAATAATAAACATATGTTTCATGTACTTTAACATTTGTTGTTACAATAAAGACAATAATGACATTTTTGTGGCCTCCTTTAATTATAAAAGTATCGAAAAGTATGAAAATACATTTTGGTACCGGTACCAAAATATTGGTATCGGGACAACACAAAGAATGTTGGCTCATACTCAAATCGAACTAATTGCTAACAGAAAGCAGACGAGGGAAAACACTAACAAAACCGGAAGAGCCACCAAAATAAAAGCACAGGACAGGAAGTAACACCAACAAAAGCTGTGACAGAGTGAGAGTGAATCTGCTTGAAGTTACGAGTGTTTGAAGGACCCGATGCAAGTATGACAAGTGCCTTTCCCCCTCCCAGGCTGCCGAGTAACATGACGACACAGGCGCCAACGTTCACGCAGCCGCTTCAGAGCGTGGTGGCACTTGAGGGTAGTGCCGCCACCTTCGAAGCGCAAGTGAATGGTAAGAAACTCCCCAGAAAATCTTGTTCTGGTTTTGTGGCAGACTCTAACAGCATTTGGGTTGACCAACCCCCCCACCCCCATTCCTCTCTCCCCAGGTTCTCCAGTTCCTGAGGTGAGCTGGTTCCGTGACGGCCAGGTTCTCTCCGCTGCTGCTTTGCCCGGCGTTCAGATCTCGTTCAGCGACGGCCACGCTGTTCTGAGGATCCCCGCCGTGACCGCCACGCACAGCGGGAGATTTTCCGTCCGAGCGACCAACGGAGCTGGACAAGCCACCAGCACCGCCGAACTGGTAGTGACAGGTAAGACCTCAGCCGGACCTGGGTCTAACAAACTTGCGAGACCACATGCAGACACACTTTCCTCTGCTTGATAGCGGAGACAGCGCCTCCCAGTTTCCTGCAGAGACTTCAGAGCGCCACAGTGAGACAGGGGAGTCAGGTGAGACTCAGTGTCCGAGTCACCGGCATCCCGGCACCGACGGTCAAGTTCTACCGAGAGGGAGCTGAGATCCAGAGCTCGGCCGACTTCCAGATCCTCCAGGAAGGAGACCAGTACAGTCTGATCATTGCTGAGGCTTTCCCGGAGGATTCTGGGACGTATTCCGTGACCACGAGCAACAGCAGCGGTCGAGCCACGTCTACGGCTGAGCTGCTGGTTCAAGGTGAGTGTCCGCAGTCAGGTCAAGGAAAAAACTGAACTCAAAGCACCTAACTTCATGTTATTGACAAGAAGGACCACTTTTTGGGGGAATTTTGCCTATCATTCAAAATCCTTATGTAAGACCAGAACACATGTTTTTCTTTTTTATGCGTTCTAATTTGTAATATACCAAGTACAAGCCAACAGGAGTAAACTAAAACCCACCAACAACACACCATTTGTGACCAGAGTATTAACAAGTATTAGCGGTATTGTTATTATAAGGGCTAACGCAGACGGACTATTTTTTAGCAGCGCCATGATTACCGAAAGGTAACTAGCTTATGCTGCTATTGACAATCGCCTCTACGGCTGAGCTGCTGGTTCAGGGTGAGTGTGTTATGTTTACCAGGAGGGAGTTGACGGCACAGACACAGGGGGGCAGTAAAGCTCTATGATTTATTATATATATAGACAATATATATATAATAATCAAACAATACTAACAAACAAACTATAGAATGGTGTGTGTGTCAAAATCCAAGAGTGTGTGTGTGAGGCTATGTGTGTGGTTAGCTGTAGTGCGTGTTACCAAGTGTTGTGATGAGCGAGAGGAGGGACAAAGCAGGAAGGCGGTCCATGGTCAAGCGAGAGGTTTGAGATCCAAGGGAGGCAGTCCAGAATCCAGAGGGGAACGACAGGGGATCACAACAGGTGAACTCGGGAAAGCACTGCGGGAGGACAACACGGACATCAGACACGGAGGGAAACGCAGAGAGAAAGAGAGAGCATAAAGCTGGTGTCGGCTTACGGTACACGAAAGAAAGTTTAGTTCCCCTGAGGACCCTAGGGTCCACTGGTCCTTATACCGCTCGCCCTCATCAGTCCCAGGTGTGCAGATTGCTGATCGCCCACAGCCTTGCCGGCATGTGGGCGTGATGCAGCCAGCGCGAGCATGGGCGTGTCTCGGTGGGCTGCCAGCGGAGGTGCTGGCAGACCCAGCTGCCGGGGAAAAGCGGGTTTGAGCCCACGCCGTGACAGAGTGTCCGCAATCAGGTCAAGGAAAAAACTGAATTCAAAGCACCCGACTTCATGTTATTGAAAACAAGGACCACTTTTTGGGGGGAATTTTGCCTATCATTCAAAATACTTATGTAAGACAGAAACAGGAGTAAACTAAAAACCTCCGAAAGCTGCCACCTTCTCAGTGGTTAGAATGTCCCTCCACCATCGACTGACACCCTCCACCATCGACTGACACCATCTACCATCGACTGACACCCTCCACCATCGACTGACACCATCCACCATCGACTGACACCCTCCACCATCGACTGACCCACCCTCCACCATCGACTGACCCACCCTCCACCATCGACTGACACCATCCACTATCGACTGACACCCTCCACTATCGACTGACACCCTCCACCATTGACTGACACCCTCCACCATTGACTGACACCATCCACTATCGACTGACACCCTCCACTATCGACTGGCACCCTCCACCATCGACTGACACCATCCACCATCGACTGACACCATCCACTATCGACTGACACCCTCCACCATCGACTGACACCATCCACCATCGACTGACACCCTCCACCATCGACTGACACCCTCCACCATCGACTGACCCACCCTCCACCATCGACTGACACACCCTCCACCATCGACTGACACACCCTCCACCATCGACTGACACCATCCACCATCGACTGACACCATCCACTATCGACTGACACCCTCCACCATCGACTGACACCATCCACCATCGACTGACACCCTCCACCATCAACTGACACCCTCCACCATCGACTGACCCACCCTCCACCATCGACTGACACCCTCCACCATCGACTGACACCCTCCACAATCGACTGACACACCTCCACCATTGACTGACACACCCTCCACCATCGACTGACACCCTCCACAATCGACTGACACACCTCCACCATTGACTGACACACCCTGCACCATCGACTGACACCCTCCACCATCGACTGACACCCTCCACCATCGACTGACACCCTCCACCATCGACTGACACCCTCCACCATTGACTGACACACCCTCCACCATCGACTGACACACCCTCCACCATCGACTGACACCCTCCACCATCGACTGACACCCTCCACAATCGACTGACACACCCTCCACCATCGACTGACACCATCCACCATCGACTGACACCCTCCACCATCGACTGACACACCCTCCACCATCTACTGACACCCTCCACCATCGACTGACACACCCTCCACCATCCACTGACACACTCTCCACCATCCACTGACACACCCTCCACCATCCACTGACACACCCTCCACTATCCACTGACACCCTCCACCATCCACTGACACCCTGCACCATCAACTGACACACCCTCCACCATCGACTGACACACCCTCCACCATCCACTGACACCCTCCACCATCCACTGACACCCTACACCATCGACTGACACCCTCCATCATCGACTGACACACCTCCACCATCGACTGAAACACCCTCCACCATGCACTGACACCCTCCACCATCCACTGACACCCTCCACCATCGACTGACACACCTCCACCATCGACTGACACACCCTCCACCATTGACTGACACCCTCCATCATCGACTGACACACCTCCACCATCGACTGACACACCCTCCACCATCGACTGGCACCCTCCACCATCGACTGGCACCCTCCACCATCGAATGACACCCTCCACCATCGACTGACACCCTCCACAATCGACTGACACACCTCCACCATTGACTGACACACCCTCCACCATCGACTGACACCCTCCATCATCGACTGACACACCCTCCACCATCGACTGACACCCTCCACCATCGAATGACACCCTCCACCATCGACTGACACCCTCCACAATCGACTGACACACCTCCACCATTGACTGACACACCCTCCACCATCGACTGACACCCTCCACCATTGACTGAAACACCCTCCACCATCGACTGACGCCCTCCACCATCGACTGACACACCCTCCACCATCGACTGACACCCTCCACCATCGACTGACACCCTCCACCATCGACTGACACCCTCCACAATCGACTGACACACCCTCCACCATCGACTGACACCCTCCATCATCGACTGACACACCTCCACCATCAACTGACACACCCTCCACCATCGACTGACACCCTCCATCATCGACTGACACACCCTCCACCATCGACTGACACCCTCCACCATCGAATGACACCCTCCACCATCGACTGACACCCTCCACAATCGACTGACACACCTCCACCATTGACTGACACACCCTCCACCATCGACTGACACCCTCCACCATTGACTGAAACACCCTCCACCATCGACTGACGCCCTCCACCATCGACTGACACACCCTCCACCATCGACTGACACCCTCCACCATCGACTGACACCCTCCACAATCGACTGACACACCCTCCACCATCGACTGACACCCTCCATCATCGACTGACACACCTCCACCATCAACTGACACACCCTCCACCATCGACTGACACCCTCCATCATCGACTGACACACCCTCCACCATCGACTGACACCCTCCACCATCGAATGACACCCTCCACCATCGACTGACACCCTCCACAATCGACTGACACACCTCCACCATTGACTGACACACCCTCCACCATCGACTGACACCCTCCACCATCGAATGACACCCTCCACCATCGACTGACACCCTCCACAATCGACTGACACACCTCCACCATTGACTGACACACCCTCCACCATTGACTGACACCCTCCACCATCGACTGACACACCCTCCACCATCGACTGACACACCCTCCACCATCGACTGACACCCTCCACCATCGACTGACACCCTCCACCATTGACTGACACCCTCCACCATTGACTGACACACCC
Source organism: Entelurus aequoreus (assembly GCF_033978785.1). Lineage (NCBI taxonomy): Eukaryota > Metazoa > Chordata > Actinopteri > Syngnathiformes > Syngnathidae > Entelurus > Entelurus aequoreus. The sequence continues at coordinate 2,016,070 of NC_084744.1, forward strand.
TCCACCATCCCCAAATGTACCCCTGCTGTAGAGCAAGACAAACGTCTGAAAGGTTGCAAAGGTAAGCTACGGCACCTGGAAGTAACTTGGCAACATTTTGTGTGGATTCAGGCGAGGAAGCTGTGCCAGCCAAGAAAACAAAGATGGTGGTTTCCAGCTCACAGACTCATCAGACAAGAACAGAACAGGTAGACACGATGATCCAATCTGGCGTTCTTGTGTTTCTGTCTGGGTGAACTTTGGAGCAACTTGGTCCCTGGTGTGTTCCCTCGTCAGATGATGGAGGATGATTTCCACACCATGGAGATGCAAGTGGAGGCTGCTGAGCTGACGGACTTACTGTCTCACAAAACCCCACCCAGAGTAGCTCCCAGACCCGCGTCCTTGTCCCCGACCCAGTCGTCGTTGGTCACCCGGGTGACCGGAGGGCGGCAGCAGTCGCCGTCACCTGTGAGACACGTGAAAGCGCCGTTGACCACGCCAGTCGGGTAAGTCGGTGGTGAGGGGTGAAGTCGTCAGAAACTACCTCTCACGTCACATCCCTTCTTCAGGGCCAGCACGTCTCCGGTCAGCACACGCAAGCAGGCTGGCTCCGGTTCTGATGTCCTCCCACCCTGGAAGCAAATGGGCTACCTGAGTGAGGAGCAGCAGATCATCTGCATGACACAGGTGAGGGCGGAGCCATGAACGGCTTCTTGATCAAGTGACCTTGACAGAGAGTCCCTGAATGAGGCAGTTTGTACTGGACGCAGCTCAACAACACAGTTTGTGAACTACTAGGGTTGTACGGTACTAGTATAGTACCACCATACTAATGAATCAAAAACGGTACTATACTCTGTTTGAAAAGTACCGGTTCCTGGGCAGACGGGCCGTCGTCACGTCATGACATTGCTGGTTTTAGGAGTAGAGGAGCATGTTGGGCAGCGCACACACACAGAGTACTTACAAGCAGACAAAGTGTGTAGACAGAAAAGGGAGAATGGACGCATTTTGGTGTAAAAAGTCAAGATAAAGGTGAAGTTATAACACTGAAACACCCTCAGGAAGAGCTGCTTTAAGACATGGCTAACTAGCTAGTGGCTAACATCCATCCACAGTGTTTTAGCTACTTCTAAATCAGTAATCCTGGCCTCCAGGAGGATATAATAGCTAACCGCTAACAGGCTAGCGCTCCTGAATGCCATGGGTGGATCTACACCTGACATCCACTGTAATGATACCAAGTACATGTCTAGTCGATACTACTATGATTATTTCAATATTTTTTATCATCACAAAACCATCCATCCATCCATCCATCCATCCATCCATCCATCTTCTTCCGCTTATCCGAGGTCGGGTCGCGGGGGCAGCAGCCTAAGCAGGGAAGCCCAGACTTCCCTCTCCCCAGCCACTTCGTCTAGCTCTTCCCGGGGGATCCCGAGGCGTTCCCAGGCCAGCCGGGAGACATAGTCTTCCCAACGTGTCCTGGGTCTTCCCTGTGGCCTCCTACCGGTCGGACGTGCCCTAAACACCTCCCTAGGGAGGCGTTCGGGTGGCATCCTGAAAAAAAATTCATATTATGTTAATAAAGTCAGTAAATACGTCCCTGGACACATGAGGACTTTGAATATGACCAATGTATGATCCTGTAACTACTTGGTATCGGATCCATACCTAAATGAGTGGTATCATCCAAAACTAATGTCCAGTATCAAAGAAGAGAAGAATAAGTGATTATTACATTTTAATAGAAGTGTAGATAGAACATGTTAAAACAGAAAACAGCGCGACACCTACCCTTTACATCAGTATTTTTAAACCATATTATTATTGGTTTATTAGGTTTTATATTTTATTGTATGATTCTGCAACTACTTGGTATCGGATACATACCTAAATGTGTGGTATCATCCAAAACTAATGTCAAGTATGAAAGAAGAGAAGAATAAGTGATTATTACATTTGAACAGAAGTGTAGATAGAACATGTTCAAACAGAAAACAGCGCGACACCTACCCTTTACATCAGTATTTTTAAACCATATTATTATTGGTTTATTAGGTTTTATATTTTATTGTATGATTCTGCAACTACTTGGTATCGGATCCATACCTAAATGTGTGGTATCATCCAAAACTAATGTCAAGTATGAAAGAAGAGAAGAATAAGTGATTATTACATTTGAACAGAAGTGTAGATAGAACATGTTCAAACAGAAAATAAGCAGATATTAACAGTAAATGAACAAGTGGATGAATAATCCATTTTTACAGTTTGTCCCTCATAATGTGTACAAAATAATAGGTGTATAAATGACACAATATGTTACTGCATACGACTAATTAGGAGTCTTTGTTTGTTTACTTACTACTAAAAGACAAGTTGTCTATTTTATTTAAGGACTAAATGACAATAATAAACATATGTTTCATGTACCCTAACATTTTTTGTTCAAATAAAGACAAAAATGACATTTTCTGTGGTCCCCTTTATTTAGAAAAGTATCGAAATACATTTTGGTACCGGTACTGGTACCAAAATATTGGTATAGGCACAACCCTAGCATGTTGCAGGTGATCTACTAAGATGGAGAGGATTGTTAACATGTACAAAAATGATGCCACTGCCCTATTTCAATTTGACTTTACCGGAGACTCTCCTCTGTAGTGTTTTATTATATTGTGGAGAATGCAGCACGCAACTCTTAATTTGGACCATCTCGTCTGGGCTACTTCAAAACCCAATCTGGACAGCAGAACCTATTTTTAGCAGTGTGCTGATGGTGCATGTGAAGTCATCCAGACGCACTGTCAGCCCTTTACGTCATCCAGAAGTTACAATATACAGTTGAAACATTTTTATAATATAGGGCTGTCAAACGATTAAAATATTTAACCACGATTTATCCCATTAAGTTCACCGTTAACTCAAAATAATTCATCACAGACAGATATCATACTTCATCATGAATACGTGTACCTTAGACCAGACCTGGGCCGCATCCGGCCCTTTGTGCGTCCCTGTCCGGCCCGCGTGAGGCCAATTATAAATTACAAAATACATTTTAAAAAGTATCTATGTCGAGTGTGCAATACAACGGTGCTGCTTTTGTTTTGAAAATCGTTATTTGTATTACTTCCGTGTGGACGTGTGCGTGATTCTGAGTGAATGTGAACAGCTGCAATCACAAATTACAAAATAAAGTTGAAAAAACATCTATGTCGTGCGCGCAATACAACTGTGCTGCTTTTATTTTGAAAAGTATTATTTATGGGCGTGTGTCCGTGTGTAACCTGCGAGTGAAGGTGCACATGCAGCGACAAGTGATGCACGGTTTACACCCGAGACGCTAAAAAGAGAAAAGTTGATGAAGAATGGCGTGTTTTCAACAAGACATGAACTGCAAAGCAACGTTCCCTCTAAGGTGCGCGCCTGCGCAATTGCGCACTGCTCAAGCGTCCGCTGCGCACAGCAAATATATGCCGCGCACCAAATCAAATCCCATCTGAATTCTAAACAAAATAAACATATTTATTCTGTGTAATTTTGCAATGCAACTCTGAGTGACAGTGACAACAAGCGGCCCTAACGGTGTTCGTCAACACCGTTCAATTATTGTAACGTCTATCGAGATGCTTCGAGGACAGGAATTATATCCATCACTTTATTGAGCAAAACTGTTTACATTACTAGTACAATTTGATAATTTCTGACAATCCAAATCTTTTAAAAGGCACACAGAGCTAAGGTGATCTCTCTATCGTCCATCACTGGAGTCGTTGTCTCCTCATAACGACCGCTTAACTGTGCCAGTTTGCACCTACATTTATAACGTGCCAAAATTACACACAAAACCGTGTCAGGCTTGATAAATCACATTGCAGCCGCTAAATGATAATATTTGTAGATAGATAGATAGATAGTACTTTATTGATTCCTTCAGGTGTCCTCTCCCGACAGTATTGTTCTGATAATGGGCATATAATCAACATATTCATGAAGACAAACACGCTAATTAGGTTGTGTTTGCTTCAGTAGTTCAGATCCTTTGTCTTTTTTTCTCCTTGACATTTGGGGGCTGAACAAAACATGTTGTAGGGTTGGGCGGTAGCTATAGCGCTATTACAGTTAATACAGGTATATTTGAGAAAAAGATATACAAACCCCAAAAGCAGTGAAGTTGTCAGGTTGTGTAAATGGTAAATAAAAAGAGAATACAACTTGTCAACTTATATTCAATTGAATAGACTGCAAAGACAAGATATTTCATGTTCACACTGACAAACTTTGTTCTTTTTTGCAAATATTAGCTCATTTTGGCACAAGTGGCAAAAAAGAGTGAGAAAGTTGAGGAATGCTCATCAAACACTTAATTGGAACATCCCACAGGTGAACAGGCTAATTGGGAACAGGTGGGTGCCATGATTGGGTATAAAAGCAGCTTCCAGTCGTTCACAAACAAGGACGGGGCGAGGGTCACCACTTTGTCAACAAACGCCTGAGCAAATTGTTTAAGAACAACATTTCTCTACAAGGAATTGAGGGATTTCACCATCTACGCTCTGTAATATCATCAAAAGGTTCGGAGAATGTGGAGAAATCACTGCACGTAAGCCATGATATTACGCACCTTGGATCCCTCAGGCGGTACTGCATCAAAAAGCCACATCAGCGTGTAAAGGATATCACCACATGAGCTCAGGAACACTTCAGAAAACCACTGTCAGTAACTACAAAAACGACTACTAAAAGACGTAGTCGGAAAGGCCCAACAACGTCTTTTTTTGTTGTTGAGGAAACTTAAATGCGCAAACATTCCGCAGAAATCAATGGTTAACTTTTACAAGTGTGCCATCAGCAGTGTCCTCACTTACGGCTTTTTAGTGCGGTTTGCTAGCCGCACTAAAGCGAACCAACAGGCCCTCCAGCGAGTGGTTAAAGCGGCGGGGAAAATGACAAGGACGATACTCCCAGAGATGAGTGCCATGTACAAAACTCGCTGCCTAAAGCGAGTACAGATACCAGCCAGCACATGGCCTCTTCAACCTGCTACCCTCTGGAAGAAGGTATAGATGGATTTGCGCCAGGACCACCAGAATGTCTCACAGTCTGTATCCCCAGGCTATGAGACTGCTAAATGAACAGCCTGCCCCGGACCATCTCATTACCTCACTCTTCACCACCTCAATAATTGTGCTCTGGACACTGCATTGCTGCAACATCAACGTAACACCCATCAGACATCTGACTGTTCCCACCCCCACGCCCCCTTTATTCGCCATCTTCCTGACAATGCTAAACTGTGAACTATGGTCAACCTGCACTTTAATGCAGTTTCTATGCCGCTGGACAAAGCTCAAACAAAATCTCGTTGGCATGTATGACTTAAGTGTTATTATGACAATGACAATAAAGGAATTGATTGATTGATTGATTGATTACAGTTGGTCGCTACATCTGTAAGTGCAAGTTAAAACTCTACTATGCAAAGCCAAAGCCATTTATCAACAACACCCAGAAACGCTTCGCTGGGCCCGAGCTCATCTAAGATGGACTGATGCAAAGTGGAAAAGTGTTCTTTGGTCTGACGAGTCCACATTTCAAATCGTTTTGGAGACTGTGGACGTCGTGTCCTTCGGACCAAAGAGGAAAAGAACCATCCGGACTGTTCTAGGGTGAAAGTGTAAAAGGCAGCATGTGTGATGGTATGGGGGTGTATTAGTGGCCAAGACATGGGTAACTTACACATCTGTGAAGGCACCATTAATGCTGAAAGGTACATACAGCTTTTGGAGCAACATATGTTGCCATCCAAGCAACGTTACCATGGACGCCCCTGCTTATTTCAGCAAGACAATGCCAAGCCAGGTGTTACAACAGCGTGGCTTCATAGTAAAAGAGTGTGGGTACTAGACTGGCCTGCTTGTAGTCCAGACATTGAAAATGTGTGTAAACTAAAATATGAGAAGGGAGACTGTTGAACAACTTAAGCTGTACATCAAGCAAGAATGGGAAAGAATTCCACTTCAAAAATGTGTCTCCTCACTTCCCAAACCAAAACTGAGTGTTGTTAAAAGGAAAGGCCATGTAACACACTGGTAAAAAATGCCTTTTTTGCAATGTGTTGCTGCCATTAAATTCTAAGTTCATGATTATTTGCCAAAAAGAACAAAGTTTCTCAGTGTGAACATGAAATATCTTGTCCTTGCAGTCTATTCAATTGAATATAAGTTGAAAAAGGATTTGCAAGTGCGGAAGGCACCCCAGCTGAGGAAGGGTACGGTGTGCAGAAAGGGTGCGGTGTCGTTACCACGCATTGTAGACATCGACCCAGAACAGAACAGCCTTCACTGCCGCCGCTAAAGCTAACAAATTAGCTGCTGAGACCCGTGCTGACGTCACTGGGCAACAGACACGCCTTTTAAAGGCACACACACACGCTGCTCTCATGAACTTCTCTCAACTGCATATGACTTACCGTATATTTAAAGTTGTTTTAAGTAACGTTTTAATTAATTTCCCTAGTAATTAGTTACATTTTTTTAAAGAGTAACTTCACACGTAATTACATTATTTTTTGGTTAAGCAACCAGTAGCCATAATTAATTACTTTTTAAAAGTAATTTTCAGAACAAGGCAGCACGGTGAAACAGGGGTTAGTGCATGTGCCTCACAATACGAAGGTCCTGGGTTCGATCCCCGGGCTCGGGGTCTTCCTGTGTGGAAGTTTGCATGTTCTCCCCGTGACTGCGTGGGTTCCCTCCGGGTACTCCGGCTTCCTCCCACCTCCAAAGACATGCACCTGGGGATAGGCCCCTCCCACCTCCAAAGACATGCACCTGGGGATAGGCCCCTCCCACCTCCAAAGACATGCACCTGGTGTCAGGTTCAAACACTGATGACATCTAATAATCAGACAAGAAGCAAGGAATCATGCAGAGACAGAGTTCATTTTAGCTCAAGGAGACACGTGTTTTGGGCTGTATTCTAGTTACAGATCCAAACTATGTTCTAAAAGTCAAGCCCGCGCGCCTCCTCTATTTATTTGGACGGGCCCTATTACATCACTGAAGCTGTCGCTGAGGGAAGGGGGTAATCTCGACAACTCCAGTTAGACACAATATATGATTATAGAATAAATAAAAATTAGGTGACGCAGGTCATATGGCCTTGTCTCTGCTCTGTCTGCGTCACGGCGGTGTTCGGCCTTGGCAGTCAGCAGGCCGAGTCTGGACACAACACTGATAAAGACGGCGGGCAATCTTTTGGACTGCCAGCTTGCACAGATCCAAAAATACCACTTAAGCACAATTGACAATAATTTATAGCAACGGCCCTGAAGCATAAAGTTAGTGTGATAATATATACTTAATTATTCTAACACCTGGGGATAGGCCCCTCCCACCTCCAAAGACATGCACCTGGGAATAGGTTGATTAGCAACACTAAATTGGCCCTAGTGTGTGAATGTTTTCTATCTCACATGTTTAAAATACCGATATATGTCACGTATCGCCATTCAGCCTCAAAATACGGGGGTATCAGTTTTGGTTCATATCGCCCAGCCCTATACGTTGTAACTATGACAGCTAGTATGCACGTCTCCTGCCAGTCAAAGAAATTAGGTCTTCATGTGGTTTGTAGAACTTTATTCATTTCCGTTATTGCTTTATCTACTTTTACATCCTCTCTTCATCCTCTTATTAGTCTTCACTGCAACTCAAATTCCCTGTGCTGATGTTTTGTTCACAACGATGCTGGTGTGTTAGTTAAGCGTTTGGGTGTTGACAGAAGCAGGCAGGTGTGAGTGAACTAGACCAAAGTAATCTTAAAGTCTGAGTCCAATTGGAACTGTGATGCAACCGGATGAATGTCAAAGTTGTACTAATTCACGGAAACATTGATGAATGAGATTCATCAATGTTTCCATGAATTCATGGCTTAAGTTTTCGTTCATTCAACAACAGCCTTCTTCTGTCCTGAGATTCTGAGCTGTGCTGCTGGTTTGTCCCCAGGCTGGGGGAGAGAAAAGGTCTGGGGCGGTGGCCACGGTGCTGGCTGCCGTAGATCTGGCTCGTGTTCGTCAACCCGTGCATGAAGAGGGCGGGCCAGGGCAGGGAAGCGACTGGGCTTCCGAAGAAGAGTTGACGTCGCAGGCCGAGACTGGCTGGACAACAACTCAGGAAGTTCTTCTTGACAACACCGTTGCTCAGGTCAGACTGCCCTTCCGCCACAAAGACCTGGTCCAGATCAGGTTCTCGGACATTGGTCAATGAAGGGTCGTTCTTGGTAATCACCTAGAGTTTTTTGGTGTTGATTGTCAGTAGTCAGGTTGTGGGAATCAAAGGAAGGTTCCACTCTATGATGGAGGTTTTTATTAGGAACTTAATTTCACATCTTTCTCCTTGTCCACCTTTTGAGCCCTTTCCCACCCTACGACGTAATCTTTCATTTATAGTTGTTGGGTGTGTTAGCTGTTGCTTTTACATTAAATTGGTACGTTTGATATAGTTGCACTCTAAAATATGTGTCTGTTTAGGTGGTGGAAGAAGCTGCTGCAACTCCTGCCAACGACGACGTAGTTCCGGCCACTTTTGTTTTTGTGAGTAATACAGTTGTGTACCAACGTCAATCGATGAATGCAGACTGATCAAAAGATTATTTGGGTTACAGGATTTGAAGGACACAAATGTGACCGAAGGCGAGGCAGTGACCCTGGAGTGCCAGATCTATGGTCAGCCAGTTCCTGTCATCTCCTGGTTCAGAGAAGACTACAAGATCGACAGCTCCATCGATTTCCAGATCACCTGTGAGAATGGATTCGCCCGCTTGATGATTCGTGAGGCATTTGCTGAGGACAGCGGGCGCTTCACCTGCACCGCCACTAATGAGGCTGGAACCAGTAGCTCTTCCTGCTACCTTCTTGTCCAGGGTCAGTCGAGCCAAAGCCTAGTCATGTCCAGTTGACTCTGAACTGAGTGTGAACCATGACCTTTCCTTTGACAATGACATCAACAAATAAATTCAGGGGTCCAGTTTTGCTTGCTAAGCTTCAACATATATTTTGACTTTAGTAAAACCATATTAGGTGGTGCATGCAGGCATGATGCATTGTAGGTCTCACACATTCTTTGAATTTTAGTGTCTGAGGACATCGAGAGCCGAGAGGAGGTTGCCGAGGAACTTGAAGAGAAACTGTGAGTTGATCGTCAGAACGTGTCTTTATATTTCCATGAGTTACAGCTGAGGAGGCTCCAGCCTGCTGACCTGAAATAAAATCCTTTTGCAGAGTAACTGAAGAAGAGACCATGTCCCGAGTGAGCGCATTTGAGTCAGAGTCCTCCACTGTTGCTGCCCCTTTCTTTGTTAGGACTCCCAGCTCACAGAAGCTGGTAGAGGGCGAAAGTGTAATCTTTGAATGCCAAATCGGGGGAAACCCCACACCACACATTATCTGGAAGAAGAATGGCATTCCACTCACGACCGGATACAGGTTTGTCACGCCTTTACCTAGTACAAGGTGAGGTAGGCCATGACGGCATTGAGAGTAACATTTGGGGCATTGACCAGTCTCTGAACTGTCCTCTGTCATTCATCAGATACAAAGCTGCCTACCAGAAGGAGACCGGACAGTGTCTACTAGAGATCTCTATGGCTTTTTCTGATGATGCTGGAGAATACTCAGTCTTTGCCAGAAACCAGCTGGGAGAGGTGTCTGCCACCACCAGCCTGCTGGAAGAAGGTATCTTGAACAATCTAGAACATGTCATGCATCAAGCCAAATTGATGAAAATTGTAATTGAAGGATCTGTAACTTCTCTTATTTAGATGAATATGAAGTCTATGTGAAGAAACAGGAGGCGATGTTCAAGACAGACGTAGAAGTCACAGTGGAGGAACCCAGAGTTGGAGACGTTCCTCCCACCATGATGACATCTGAGAAGATGACCACCACTTTTATCTCTGGACAGGTAGCAACATCCCTTTCTCGGTTGTGAGGATTGAAGCAGTCAAAGTTGTGGTTGAAAGAGTCACAGTGATGTCTGTCAGTCTAAAATATTTCACGGCTCATTTTCAGGATTTTCACCTCTCTATCTTGGAGCAGCGTCTTATCCAGGAGATTGAGCTCCACATCCAGAGAATTAGCTACAGAGAACTGGTTACAGAAGACGGAGAACTGATGGGGACAGCCACAGACGAGGAAGCAATGCATCCTACCTTTGACACGGCAGTTAAAAATTACCGAATCATGGAAGGAATGGGTGTCACTTTCCATTGCAAGATGGCTGGAATGCCACTACCTAAGGTTTTTTTTTTCTCAGTTAATAAACTCTCAGAGCATATGTGATGCCTAACAAAATGTTTTTTAAATAGATTGCTTGGTACAAAGATGGTCAGCGTATCCACCCTGGTGGACGATACCAGGTGGAGGTTCTTCAGGACGGACGTTCCAGCCTGCGTCTGCCAGTGGTTTTACCAGAGGACGAGGGTGTGTACACCGTCTGCGGTGCCAATATGAAGGGAAATGCGGTCAGCTCTGGGAAGCTGTATGTGGAGCCTTCAGGAACAGTGTCACCTCAGAGATACACGCCACAGCCAGCCATGCAGAGGATCCGGTACGTTAGATGCTTCTTCATAAGTCCAATGACATTAACAGTTCTAATTTTAAGAGGCAGAAGAACTTTTTTATTTGATAGGTGCAATATTCTCGTGTTCACACAAAGTTTTTTGTGAAAGAGAAGTTTCTTACCTGCTGACAGTTTTGTCAGCCTTTGTCAGAGCTGTTGTAGCTTCCTGGTGTGACGTGTCTAAAACAGCTTTGATTTATCTTATGATTGCCAGCCAATCCTTTCAAACGTGGTTTGTTGTAATTCTGATTTAGGTCTACATCTCCACGCTCTCTGAGCCGCTCACCAAGCCATTCTCCCGGACGCTCTCCTGCCCGACGGCTTGACGACACAAACGAAGCTCAACTGGAGAGGCTCTACAAGCCTGTCTTTGTTGTCAAGCCAGTCTCAAATAAATGCTCCGAGGGGCAAACTGCCAGATTTGACCTGAAGGTTGTAGGCAGACCCATGCCTGAAACATACTGGTTCCGCAATGGTAAGTGGCAAATACAGATTGTTAGTAAAATAAAGACATTGCACTTTTGATCGTGTTCTAATGAGAAATTACTTTGTATGAATTCTTCTTCAATTCCCCAGGACAACAAGTTCTCAGTGACTTCACTCACAAGATTGTGATTAAAGAGGACGGTACTCAGTCTTTGATCATCGTCCCAACTATGCCACAGGACTCCGGCGAGTGGACAGTAGTGGCTCAGAACAGAGCTGGACGCTCATCAATTTCTATCACTCTCACCGTTGATGGTAAAGTTGGTGGCTGACATGAAGACACCTACCTACTATTTTGGTTGCTTTTTGTTGTTGTTGTTTATAATGTTTCTTTTCCAGCAAAAGAAAACCTGATACGTCCACAGTTCACGGACAAACTACGGAACATCAGTGTGAAACAGGGCACACTGGTTGAACTGGCAGTCAAAGCTATTGGGAACCCATTACCTGACATTGTTTGGCTTAAAAATAGTGACATTATCACACCTCAAAAGCACCCACATATTAGGTATGTACTTTATTAAAATGTTAGTTTTACTATAAAAAATAACCAACTGTGCGTTTAGATGACATAGCAAAAATGTGTTTCAGGATTGAAGGAGCCAGAGGAGAAGTAACGTTCCAGATCCCTTCTGCATCGGGTTCAGACAGTGCTTGGTACACAGCTACAGCCATCAACAAAGCTGGCAGGGACACTACCCGCTGCAGAGTTAATGTGGAGATGGACTATGTTGATCCAGTCCCGGAGAGAAAGCTAATTATTCCTAGAGGAACGTACAAGGCCAAGGAGATCGCCCCTCCAGAGCTGGAGCCTCTTCATCTCCGCTATGGCCAAGAGCAGTGGGAGGAGGGAGACCTGTATGACAAGGAGATGCAACAGAAACCACAATTTAAAAAGAAACTGACCTCCATACGAATGAAGAAGTTTGGCCCCACTCATTTCGATTGCAGACTGACTCCTATTGGTGACCCCACCATGGTGGTGGAGTGGCTTCATGACAGCAAACCCCTGCAGGCTGCTAACAGGTTGCGCATGGTCAGTGAATTTGGCTATTGCAGTCTTGACTATGAAGTAGCTTATGCGAGAGACAGCGGCATAATCACCTGCAGAGCCACCAACAGGTTTGGAGTGGACCAGACCTCGGCCACCTTGATTGTCAAGGACGAAAAGGGTCTTGTTGAGGAAAGCCAGCTTCCTGAAGGAAGGAAGGGAGCTCACAGAATCGATGAAATTGAACGAATGGCTCATGAGGGAGGGCCTGCAGGAGTCACTGCAGATGAGGAGACTGACAAAATGAAACCTGAGATTGTCCTATTACCTGAACCTGTCAGGGTCCTGGAGGGTGACATAGCCAGATTTCGCTGCAGAGTGACCGGTTATCCTACACCCAAAGTTAATTGGTACCTCAATGGACAACTCATCCGCAAGAGCAAGCGATACCGACTTCGTTATGATGGTATTTACTACCTGGAGATTGTTGACATCAAGTCCTATGATTCGGGAGAAGTCAGGGTTGTTGGGGACAATAACTTGGGCTCGGCTGAACACACTGTTAAGATGGAGGTTCAGCAGAAAGAGGACTTCAGGATGCATCTTCGCAGGGTTCCTGAGGCCAAAGCACCTGAGACTGTACCTGAACCTGGAAAAACTACCTTTGAAGTGATAAAGGTGGATAGACCCTCGGAAGAGAGTCTGTCGAAAGAGGTGATCACACTCAAGAAAGCCCAAAGGATTGTCCATGAAAAATCCACTGAGGAGTCTGAAGAGTTGAGAGGCAAATTCAAGCGCAGGACAGAGGAGGGCTATTATGAGTCTATTACTGCAGTGGAACTCAAGTCCCGAAAGAGGGATGAGTCCTATGAGGATCTGCTAAGGAAGACAAAAGAAGAGCTCCTTCATCGTGCTAAGGAAAAGGAAGAGGCAGAGAAGAAAAAAGAAGAAGAGCGACGTAAAGAAACCGCCAAAACAGTCAAACCGGAGAGGGTAAAGCTGTCAGCTAGCATGGAAGCTCCCAAAATCTTGGAACGTATCTCAAGCCAGACGGTGGCACAAGGGGATGAAGTTAAGTTCAGAGTCCGAGTTGTTGGCAGACCAGAACCCGAGTGCCAGTGGTATAAGAATGGTGTTCAAATGGAAAAGACTGAGCGGGTTTATTGGTTCTGGCCTGAAGACCATATTTGTGAGTTGGTAATAAGAGATGTCATAGCCGAGGATTCCTCAAGTATCATGGTCAAAGCCATCAACTCTGCTGGAGAGACCTCAAGTCATGCTTTCCTTTTGGTGCAAGGTAAGGCAATCTTTGAGACTCTTTGAGACACGGCCCCTTGTGTGAGCTTAGCAGCCGGGGTCTTTAGCGTTAGTTAGCACCAGAAATAGAAATGATTCATTGTCAGAACTAAGTACAGTGGTCAAATGTAGATATTGTTTGTGTGTGTGTGTGTGTGTATACATGTTGAGTGAAGACTTTTTGCTGAAGTTACTCCACCTGTTGACACTTTGTTTTGAATGTTGCAGCAAAGCAAGTCATCACCTTCACAGAAAAGCTGGAAGACGTTAGCGCCAAAGAGAAGGACACCGTGGCCACCTTTGAGTGCGAAACCAACGAACCCTTTGTCAAAGTCAAATGGTTAAAAAACAACTCGAACATCTTCTCTGGCGACAAGTATAGGATGCACTCGGACAGGAAAGTCCACTTCCTATCTGTGCTGATGCTTACAATGAGGGACGAAGCTGAATATACCTGCGTTGTTGTAGACGACAACCAGGTCAGGACAAGTGCCAAACTAAATGTTGAAGGTAGGTACAATCAAGCATGAATGTTATGTATGAATATATAGAACACGAGTTAAATATTCTACGTATGGGGGACAGCGTAGCGCGGTTGGAAGAGTGGCCGTGCCAGCAACCTGAGGGTTGCTGGTTTGATCCCCAGCTTCTACCAACCCAGTCACGTCCGTTGTGTCCTTGAGCAAGACACTTCACCCTTGCTCCTGATGGGTCGTGGTTAGCGCCTTGCATGGCAGCTCCCGCCATCAGTGTGTGAATGTGTGTGTAAACGGGCGAATGTGGAAATAGTGTCAAAGCGCTTTGAGTACCTTGAAGGTAGAAAAGCGCTATACAAGTATAATCCATTTACCATTTATCTGGGAACCACAGGAGCCCCACTGGAGATCCTGAAACCCCTGGAGGGCGCTGAGGTGCCAGAGACCTACTCTGGGGAGTTTGAGGTCGAGTTGTCTCGTGAGGATGTTGAGGGCATGTGGTTCTTTGGAGACAAGCAACTTTCTCCTAGCAGAAAGCATGTCATCTCCTCACGACGCGGACGACATAGCCTGTCCGTCAAGGACGTCAGGAAAGAAGACCAGGGCCAGTACTCCTTCAGAGTGGGTGAAATGAAGACAACTGCCTACCTCAAGATGAAATGTGAGTCGAGGAAATTGTTGTTTTTGCAGATTAACTTTTCTTTAAATGGTTTTATCCAGAGCATATAGCCCCAATATATTTTGGGTCTAATTCGAAACATTTAGCAGTCACCTACAGGAGAGTGTCCAAAGTTAGACTTGGGGTCCAATTTTGTCACATAGCTTTTTATTGGCCCTTTGTCTATTGGAGAAAAAATTCCTTGTTAAGTGTTGGATATTACACTAATTTGCTTCATCACCGAGTTCGGCGTTGCTAATTAGCTTAACTTGAACAACAAAGGATTGATTTAGAATCTTTAAAGTACAAAATGTATCAAGGTGGTCCCTGCATCCTTTGTCCTTTCTGTATGTGGCCCTCAGTGGAAAACGTTTCTGACCTAGAGCAAGAAAGATTATTTGATTTTTGGAGCATCACTCACAACATGTTTCCTGTTTCAGTCCGCTCAGTGACCTTGATGCAGCCTCTAGCTGATATGACCCTCTGTGAGGGTGACATTGCTCAGATGGAGGTCAAGTTCTCTCAGGAGAACATTGAAGGAACTTGGATGAAGGATGGAAAAGGGATAACTGTGTCGGACCGGGTACACGTTGTTATCGACAAACAGATCCACAAACTCCTAATTGAGGACACCAGGAAGGACGACTTTGGCATCTATTCATTTGTGGTCCCTGATCAGGAGATCACCACTGCTGCAAAGCTGACTATTCAAAGTAAGACGGTGCTGTAGTAAAGTAACGTCAAATTCCAACATGGCGCTTATTATCTAATTGCTTTTTGTGCTTGGACAAATCAACACGTTTTGTCTCGCATTGTAGCTATCGCCATCCTGACCCCGTTGAGGGACACGAGCACGGTTGAAGGCACCAAGACCGTTCTGGAGGCCAAGATATCTGTTCAAGACATCAGCTCAGTCAAGTGGTACCACAACGACAAACCGATGACCTCAAACGATCGAATCCAGATGGTGGCAAAGGGAGCCAAGCAGCGCCTGGTCTTCACCAGGACCTTTGCCTCAGATGAAGGACAGTATAAACTCCTGGTTGGCAGAGCCGACACCAGCTGCACATTGTCTGTGCAGAGTAAGTTGTAGAAATGATTTAACATAATTGCTTTCATGCTTCCCATTTGTTTTTTTGTGAAGAAAGTAAACATTGGATCACTTCATTCAAGCCTCAAATCTGATCTCCCGTGGGACCCAATAGAATTATCTGCTGCTACGAGTGTTTAAAATCTGTCAACTCTTTTGTCTCTACAGCCGTCCAACTCGTGGTTCCAATGGTGGACAAGGAGTGCGCTGAGTCAGAAAACGTCATTTTTGAAGTGGAAGTTTCTCACCCGGGCATCGATGCCTTCTGGACTTTTAAGAGGCAGCCGCTCAAAGCCGGAAGCAAATACAAGATGGAATCTAAGAACAAGAGGCACAGTCTGACAGTTTTAAATGCCATGAAGAATGAGGAGGGCGAATACGTGTTTGCTGCTGGGGAAAAAACATGCAGCGCTTCACTCACCGTCTCAGGTATGAAGGACTAGACTGAAGTTCATGTAGTGGAACTGACGGTAATCTCCTGTCCTAAGGTGGCGCTATCAAAAAGCCGCTGCAGGACTTGGTGGTAGCGGACTCCCAGACCTCTGAGCTGGTGTGTGAGGTTGCCAACCCATCTGTGGAAGGCAAATGGCTGAAAGATGGGCAGCCCGTGGACTTCAATGAGAATGTGCTGAACGAGGTGAACGGCACCGTCAGGCGCCTCGTCATACTCATCACTAAAGCCACCGACATCGGAGAGTACACCTACCAGATTGCCAGCTCCAAGACCTCGGCCAATCTGAAAGTTGAAGGTAAGTCCAGGTTAATGTGGCTTTTTAAGAGAATTACTGACACTCTGAAAAGGATGTTTGTCTTCTTGCAAATGTTATTCGACCCACTCATTGACAGAACGCCCATTAATGGTGGAGAACTTAGATCAGTGAGGCAGCAGTAGAAAGGAAAAAGGTGTCGTTCAGCTCTGCTGGTCAGAGCCAGTGTTGGATGGTGCATTGAATTGACTAACCAACAATCCCAACCATCAGTTTAATACAGCAAGACAAGGCTTGGCAGTTGAATGCCATCATTAGTAAAGCAAGAAACCCAACTAACTTATTATTACTATTACTAATTATTGTCTCCAAACCGAAAACCTGCATAACATCATCGGATGTTCAAAATTAATTGTAGAGGTTGCCCTCCTGTGGGTTCTTCTGACACAAAGATCCTTTTGTGAGCCCGGTAGTCTGAGGTAAAAAGTATTTTATTTTCATAAAGCAGCGTGGTTTTGCTTTCCAGCAAACTGTCTCTCGCTCTCATGCCTCTGCTCACCAGCAACTCCAACCATGTGTCTCGACCTCGGCTGCTGCTAATAAGGGCGACAGGTGATTAGATAACAAGCCCCAGCTGGGCAATCTACTCACCTGCCGCTGTCTTGGAGGCCGGTCCTTACACACCCCGCTCCGCGGCAGGCCTGCAGACCACGCCCCCCTCCACATTAATATTTCACCCAATAACATGAGAAGGGATGTAACAGTAAACGATACAATGATACACCGCGTTTAAACTCCCCACGCTTAGTATTACCGTTTTAAATCAAAATGATCGTAAAACCGTGTTTAACAATTTCAGAAATTCACGGACCAGTATATGTACATATATACATATGTGTATATATATATAAATATATGTGTATATATGTATATATGTAAAGATGCATATATACATATATGTATATATAAAAATATGTATATAAATACATATGTGTTTATGTGTGTATATATATATATATATATATATATATGTATTGATGTATATATATACATATATATTGTATGTATATATACATATATATGTGTTTATATATATATATATATATATATTTATTTATATATAAATATATATATACATACATGTATATATGTAAAGATGCATATATACATATGTGTATGTATGTAAATATGTATATATACATATATGTATGTAGATACATATATGTTTATATGTATACATATACATACATAGATACATACATGTATATATATATATATATATATATATACAGTACCTTGAAGGTAGAAAAGCATATACATATATATGTATATATATATACGTATACATATATATATGTGTGTGTTTATATACTGTGTATATATATATATATATATATATATATATATATATATATATATATATATATATATATATATATATATGTATATATATATATATATATATATATATATATATATATATATATATATATATATATATATATATATATATATATATATATATGTACGTGTGTGTGTGTATCTATGTATATATATGTACATGTGTATGTATGTATGTATAAAAAGCAGATTTTACATTTCTATTTGAAACATGTAGACCATGTTCTTGGACATGCTTGTGTTATTGCCACATAATTCATGTTGTATTTAGTTCATTTCTACAGAAGACAATTCATTTTAGTATTTTTAATTCATAATTATTTTCAAAACAAGTTTTTTTTTTCTGGGGATCCCTTGGAACCCCGTAAAACATGGCTAGTTTTGATAATTGAGACAAACAAATCATTAAGCAGAATCCAAAATGGAACCAAATCCATCTCTATTAATGGAGAAACTACTCCAAGTTAGGTCGTAGGTGTAGATCCGTGCTTCTGATGACGTTCAGGCCACCAGAGAAGGTCCACCACTGTTCAAACCCCTAATCAGTCAATGATAATTGCCATGTTTTCTTCCACAGCTGTGAAGGTGAAGAAAACAATGAAGAACGTGAACGTGGTGGAGACACAAGACGCTGTGTTCAGTCTGGAGCTGACTCACGAGAACGTGAGGGGAGCACAGTGGATCAAGAATGGAGTTGAGATCAAGAAAAGTGACAAATACGAACTGACTGTCCTTGGCACCGTGCACACCTTGAAGATAAGGAACTGCAGCACACACGACGAATCCGTCTATTCTTTCAAGTTGGGGAAACTGTCGGCCAATGCCCGCTTGAATGTCGAAAGTGAGCACTTTTTCATTGAAAAAAATCTGCCAAAGTCTGAAGGAAGCAACAGCCGCCGATTGAATCATGTCCATTTGTTCCTTACAGCCATCAAGATCCTGAAGAAACCCAAGAATCTGACGTCGCTACTGGGAGCGACGGCCGTGTTTGAATTGGAAATCTCGGAGGAAAACATTCCTGTAAAGTGGACGTTCAACAACAAAGAGCTGAAGGCCAACGAGCATTTCAGGATGACCTCAGAGAAAAAGACGCACAAACTGCTAGTGCAGGATGTGAATGCCACCAAGGAGGGAGAGTACACGGCCGTCGTGGGTCATCTACGCTGCAGTGCTCGCCTCACCGTAGAATGTAAGCCTGGTGACACCTTTTTCAGTCAATGTGACCAAACCACCATGTTTTGATCAAACACACAAAATGGCCAACACCCGTATTTCTTCCTCAGCTCTTCGTGTGACCAGACCCTTTAAGAGTGTGGAGGTGGCTGAGACACAGACAGCCGCCTTTGAGTGTGAAGTGTCTCACTTCAATGTCCACTCCACCTGGCTGAAGGACGGTGTGGAGATCGAGATGAGCGAGAAGTTCCGGACGGCGGTGCAGGGTAAAGTCCACCAGCTGAAGATTATGAACACCAGCAGGGACGACTCCGCTGAGTACACGTTTTCTTGTGGGAACGACCGAGTGTCTGGCACACTCACTGTCAGCCGTAAGTCCTCGGTCATTTCTAGGTTTTTACCAGCAACTGAAATGGGAAAAAAAGGTACTTTAAGCACATAAATGTCTTGTCTTTTCAGCCATCGTCCTCACAGCCATGCTGCAAGACATAAATGCTCAGGAGAAGGACACGGTCACCTTCGAGTTGAACGTCAACCACAAGGGAATCTGCTACAAATGGTTGAAGAATGGCGTAGAGATCCGCTCAACAGACAGATGCCAGGCTCGCTGCAAACAGCTCACCCACACCTTGACCATCAGGAATGTTCATTTTGGAGACAGCGCCGACTATACTTTTATGGCGGGATCTTCTGTGGCCACAGCCCAGCTTTATGTGGAGGGTAAGACGTCTCTTTTTGTCACTTCATATGTACGTACCATCACCAACAAACATGAAAGCCAGCTCAAAGATGTCAACGTTTGACTTGGATTTGGCTCTCGATTGAAGCGAGAGCCTTATTGGAATATAGAACCTGGATATCAGAGAACAGAGTCAATAAAGTTCAAAGGCTCTGGAGATAGGGCAAACATTCAGTCAACTTTTTATTGTCTCCTTTTTTAGCTCGTGTTGTTGAATTTACCAAACACTTAAAGGACATAAAGATCACAGAGAAGAAGAGAGCCACTTTTGAGTGTGAAGTTTCAGAACCCAACATCCAGGTGATGTGGATGAAGGACGGTCAGGAGCTGGAGGCGTCTGACAGGTAGCTGAGCTTCTTCCAGTCAAACACTCTTCAGAGCTCAAAGCAGACTTGGGAACTGAAAATGGTCCATGAATGTTCCTGCAGATTTAAGATGACCTCAGAGCAGCTTGTTCACCGCCTAATTTTGCCCTCTGTCCGACTGTCTGACGCGGGAGAATTCACCGCCGTGGCGGGATCCAGCATGTCCAAGGGGATGCTTGCAGTCGAGGGACGGGACATCAAGATCTCAGAGCCCACCAACAAGAATCCTACTGTGAGTCTTTCAGAACTGATACTGTCTCTGTGCCTTGGCATGTCTCCTCCACCCGGGCTGTCGGACGATGCGGGTGTGTGATGGATCAAGGAAGAAGCTGTCTTAGCGGTTAGCATGCCTGTTCTTAGCTTGCTCTTGGTATGTAACGCATTTAGCCTTGTCCTCAAGCGATAATATGCTGCTTGATAATGATACTTAAGATACAAAACAAATGCAGTTTATTTGGCGTAAGGAAGGTGACTATTATTAGCTCAGGGGTGTGTGGGGCTCCATACTGAGTATGACGACATATTATCTGCTAGCCGCTTTTCAGCAGGGGCACTAAAAATACATTTGTCAACAAACGGGGATCGGCTTTTGTAATTGGCATCAAATGGCTTCATTGGACAATGGCGACAACAAATCTGCTGACACTGATCAGTGTCCGATCCATTGGCACATTTCTAAAAAATACACACGGCGCTTTCCAGGAAGTGGACAGCGAAAATGGTGCTTCCAAGCCAGAATGTATTTTTTCCCTCTGGGAGCACGAAACTAGTGAAAGACAATGTGAAATGAGACAAAGCACAACGTTTTTGACTAAACATACTACGGACTAACAACTGGACTAATAACACTCGCTGAGCCCAACATTAACACCCAAACAAATCCTGATCCTGTAAATCAGCAGCATGAGGAATCGATCTGTATCTGAACCTATTTGAATTTTAGTTGAACACTCCTGTCTTAATGAGACCGTACTCCGGGCCATCTCTCATCTCGTCTTAGATGGACATGCGTAGGTTAGCACAAATGTGTTTTATGGCCCTTATGTTAGTATCCACCCAGAATGAGGGACTGTTGACCAAGAAACTGGATGTTGACTTCCATGCAGCCCTGGCCTACAGATACTGGTCTGACTCTACCAGTGTCTAAAGTGCAGAAATCTCTTTTACCTTTTTCATATGGCAGCCCAGCAAAGTCCTTGTTGTCTGCAGAAATGAAGTCTTTAGAGCAGACTACATTATTGGTCTTTGGTTTTTTTTAGGTTGTTGAGAGACAAAGAGCGACTTTTGAGTTTGAAGTAAACGAGGACGATGTAGAAGGCCACTGGATGAGGAACGAAGTGGAAATCCAGTTCTCTGTCGAGGAGCGTTTCAGCTACGTCACTATCAGGAAGCTCCACCGCCTCACCATCTCCGAAACCTACAGAAGTGATGCCGGCGAGTACACCTTTGTCGCCGGAAAGAACAAGAGCACCGTGAAACTTCACGTGAGACGTAAGTTTCTGACCTCATTTCACCGTCATGTGTGGCATTCAAGCTTTATCCATGAATGCATGGACGACGACTGAAAAAATTCAAAATAAAAGTGGGCTAAGGAAAATCAGGAGTGAGTACTAGAATTGGGTGTAGTAATGGAAAATGGGGCCAATTATTTTTAATGTAATTTTATTTTGTACCTGTCTTTATCTCTCTGTATGTGGTTTTTTAACTTTTCTTTAAAACCCTAACCGGGGACGGGGGTTGCAAATTAGCCTGTGGCTAGAAGTCTTCTGTACTTTGACATGGGTTACCTCTCTGTTGGGTTTTTTTTGCTTCTGTACCCAACACAGAAAACCCCAGGGACTGTCTGAAATCCAAACGTTCGCCTTGCAATAACTTGCAGCACTATTTGTGTTGGAGAGCGGGGCTGAACCGAGCAGTAGACCACGGTTACACACAATTGGACCGTACGATCATTGAAATGGCGTAGGAAAACTGAGTCATACACTTGGCAATACTTTTTGTTGAAAACAGAGGTATTGTTGAGTTTCAAGTTGGTTACATAGAAGAGCAATTGCATTCATTAGATGTCGTTATTACGTGCACAAAGTTACAGGAAATTGAGTGACTGTGTGGATTATCTGTCTGTTTACTTCTATTTCTAAAGGTATCATTAAGAACTGGCATTACATAGTTTTTCTCTCACATAAGATTGGCTAATACGACAGTATTGTATGTTAGATTTTTGGTTTGAAGACTGGAGGATGAGGAAATATTCGACTTTTGGTCCATTTGTTTTGTGTAAGCTTCTTATAACCAAGAATACCTTTTTGGACATGAACTAATTGTATGTTAGAATTACTCTGGTCAACATCATTTGTGGCTTTTTCAGCCATAATTTGCCACTGTTGGTCTTTAGGTATACATTTTAATGCACAAGCAACATATTGTGATTTTTGGGAAACATTTGGCATTCTTCTGGGTTTTTTAAAAATGTGGTATTTTCTGTAATATACAGCACGTCGGTATATAAGCCACACCCACTACATTTTATGGAAAACGATTTTCCATATATTAGCCACACCGGACTATAAGTCGCAGATATATACGTTGCAAAATAAGTTATTGACACAGAAATATTTTGTACATGCTTATTTACATACCTTAATTGTTTCTATACGGTGTCTGTAACACGGCAGTGAAACGGCTGATCAAACAAAACACAAGACATCATCATAGACCCACTAGCTGCGCAAGCTAGCTCTCCAATCAGCTAAACAGACTCAATAACTCCCCGGTGGCGTTTTGGTGACTTTACTGAGGAATTTATGAAACTGAAACAATACAAAACGTATGTCGTTGTCAGTCAATATTACTAACACAGATACTTGTAAATGTCTTAGCATATTAGCTAATGGTAACGACGCTAGCTTCATTACATTACGATAGCACGCACAAATATGCATGAAAACACTCCTACAAAAAATGTAAGTAATGAATTGTTTTAGTTATATTGTAAAACTTACAAACGTTGCTTGGAGTGATGAATGAAGACTCTATAAAAGTAAAAATGCTATGGACGGCTAGAAGACTGAACAGCACTCTACTTCCGGTAGAAGGACACTGCAGTACCTGCACTGAGCCAACCCGTCCAAAAGATGGCGCCATTGCACAAACAATAAAACACCTTTCTCAGTGTATTTGCTTGTTTTTTTTTAACTATTTGTTTTATTTGCATCAGCAAGGAAAAAACCCATAGCCTGACAGTTTTATAAGCCGAAGGGTTTATAGTCTAAAATTTACGGTAATAAAACCGGATACATTTCTTTAAAGCAAACATGACAATCTGAGCCTGCATAAACTGCCCATGCTAGCGATAGAGGTGTGGCATTAGCTAATAGTAGCTATCATTAAATGGCTACTCTATCATAAGAACAAGACTGCACATTGTTAGTTGTGTATGTGTTGACAAGACAATGGTGACTGACAAGCCTGATGGGGATTGTTTTATTAAATATTAGTCATTTTGAAAAATACTGTAAAACCCTGACGTACGAACTTAATCGTTTTTTGAATAGGGTTCATAAAAATAATATTTCTTTATTGAAATAACTTTCTCTATAAGAATGAATGTAAACATAAATAATGGGTTGCAGCCTCAACAACAGTCCATATTTTGTACATCGTATACAGTACAGTACTGTATACCAAACAAACGTAACAAGGAGGTGAGGGATCAACTTTCTATTTAATAACAAAGCCAAAAAACAACTAGCTAAACTGTTTTCCTCACTGGCAGCCGCCCTGCCGACACGCACACGCACTGCCACTAGCCCTGTGGTGCACTCACAAAACTCCTTAACTTTCACAGCCAGGTAGCTACAACGATTATGAATAAAGAATAAAATCCGGTCGACCTTTTTTGAAGAGGTTAATCTTCTTGGTGTACAGCAGATGTGTCGACAACGCTGTGGATACTTCCCGTATGTTTCAAATCACACAATGCTTGTCCGTTGCAGTCATATTGAGCTAGCAAAACTACAAATAGTCTGTAAAAAAGTCGAAAAAAAATCAAGGTATCACTGTACCGATAGCGATAACGATAGCACTGCTGCGGGCACCGGATGAAGACCGGTGAGTGATCAGCTCGCCCACAATGGCCGCACTGTGAGGCACACAATGACTGGTTGAATTGTTCGTACGCTGAGATAAAGTTTGTACAACAAAGTATATTTTATTCGGTCTGGCTCGTAAATCGAAAAGTTCATGCAATGAGGGCTTCGTAAACGGAAGTTCCATTGCATACACATTTAAAAAAAATATATCTTCTGTTCAACCATTAATGGTAACATAAGTGGTGTTCTTGGTATATATTTTGGTTGCACACAGCCCCTTTAACAGCCCCACTTCTGTTGTCTGTCCCCAGTTCCCGAACCTCCTCAGGTAGCCCGCCGAATGCAGCCCCAGACTGCGATGTCAGGCAAATCGGTTCGCTTCTCAGTGCTAGTTAGCGGCCTCCCGCAACCTCAGGTGACCTGGTACAAGGACTCCCAGGCTCTATACACCAGTGACACATGCAAGTTCCTTCACGACGATGGCGAACACACATTACTGCTACTGAAAGTCCTCCCCGAGGATGCTGCTGTCTATAGCTGTGAGGTCAAGAATGACTTTGGAGAGGCGTCAAGCTCTGCCTCACTCACTGTGGAAGGTTGGTAGATGTGGCCAATGATGCTCCAGACCCAAACGCAATCTGGGACGATAACCTTTTGTCATGCATTTGTTTTTATTCCTGTCTGCTAGTTCCTGAAGAAAGTCTGGTTCGGGTCTCTGCCCCAGTCCTCCTTTCTCCCATGCAAAACATCCTGGTGAAATCGGGCCATTCTGCCCAGTTGGAGTGCATTATCTCTGGGGAAGGTAAAGTTCCTTGCATACACGTTCACTATCCATTTAGCTTCAGCATGATCTGCTCGTACTGTTTGATCCTAACTGTAAAACCACCACTACTGGTCCAGATCTACAGATAGACTGGTTCTGGAACGACAGAGAGATCAGGCAGTCCGCCAACATTAAGATGTCTCGCTTTGGCAACATCTGCCAATTGAACATTTCCAAAGTGGTCTTCGACAATGAAGGAGAATACTCGTGTGTTGCAAGGAATGCGTCAGGAATGGTCACATGTACTGCAAGTCTGAATATCGATGGTGAGTCCTTTGCATAAAGATGAGTCGGTTACACACAGAAAACCTGCCACAGTTCCCCAACTCACAGCAGCCCTTTGTAGGACAGCCTTCGAAAAGGAAAACGGTTTCTTACTACGTCCGCAGCATTTGGGCCAGGGTCTCTGGACTGAGTCCCCCGGCATTCTGGACTGTGTCGAGTTTAAAAACACTGTGGTTGGCTTTTAGATGGAAATCCTACAAATGGCTGATCATATGAGACAGTCGTCCAATGACTGATAGTCTTGTCATGTGGATGACTTTTTGATACCTGTTTATATCTCAAAAGTGCAATTTGCAGCCCACATGCTCTGCCAAGTATTGCTTTTATCCGTCAAACAAAAAATGTTAACTTCTCTAGCGTCAGCATACTCAAGTGTGTGACGCAGTAGTCAACTGAAACCAAAAGTAGTTATTGGCATAACTTATGAAGGCCAGGTTAGCATGACAGAGGTGTATGTCATTTATAAAAATGTCAGGATACTGTGTCATTGCTACCGCTCACATTAGTCGAAGCTAGTCTGGACTAGTGCTGGGGGAAATCATCGATTTTTTCAGATGCATCGCAATTCGGACATGGACAATTATAAAATCGATTAGTAAATGTCAATAATTGATCATCGATGTATTTATTGTAAATAAAGTAACGCAGACAGTTCTAAAATGTGGCCGACGACAGTGAGCCCACCAAGAGATCCAAGCAGCTCCTTTATTTTAGGGCACTTATGTTCCAGTTTTGCTCACATTTCCATGAATTTAATAAATGTAACAAAAATTAATTGAACTATTTCTGATTACAAATGAAAAGTTGCAAGGGATAATCGCTTATTTAGTGAAACGAAAAGAAATGTAAAACTGCGTCAATATACATCATTTAAAGATGCATCAGTAATCGTAGCTCCTGAATCATAATTGTAATCGAATCGTGAGGTGCCCAAAGATAATCCCATCCCTAGACTGGACTAGATCTCCTTCTGTAATGTTGAACTAAACACAAGTTTGAACCTTCATGTCAGACTTGCCTGTTCGGAGCTCTGCTGCAAATTGTACTTTGAACACATACTTTTAAACAGATTACACAGTTGCAAGTCTTACATGGTCTCTAAGGCACAGACTTTTATTTGTTACCGATTGTTTGACACCTCACCTTGCATGATTGACAGTTGTACCCACATTCACTCACTGATCCCGACTGCTCCACTGAAGACAACTCCAGAATAATGTGTTGACTTTTACTCTTTCTCACTGCCCAGATGATAAAACCTTAGCTAGCATGACAAGAACTGGGGCTCAGGCTAAGCTAAGTCAGACACTCGAGGCTCAGACATTGACTGAGTTTACCGAGTGCTTCTCTGAGAGCTCGTCCATGTCTTGGCGGACAGTGACCGTTGAAATGGAGAGCACAGAAAACAATGTTCAAATCGGATTGTACCCAAAGCCCAAACTGCTGATGGAACTGCGGGATGTCCGGGTCAAAAGCGGTGAGATGGCTGAGTTCAGCTGCGTATTTGACGGGCAGCCGTTCATCAGGGTGGTATGGGATCATAACGGCCAGAACCTGGTCAGGGAGCGAGTGAGGAGCTCTCAGAATGGCGGACATTTGTCCCTGGTCATTCAGTGTGTTGGTCTAGCCGACCAAGGCCTGTACCGCTGCACCGCCACCAACCTACACGGTCAAAACAGCTCTTCTGCTCGGCTCACTGTGGAAGGTGGTTTACCTCTCTTGTTTGTCACTCTTAATCTGGTCCATCCTAGTCCTCCACCTGCTTCCTCGCAGCCTCTCTGAAGTGTCACAAGTTGGTCTCCTTCACCCTCTGCTGCACCTCGCTAACCTCATCCATCCACCCTACTGACCCCTTTATTGTCCTGGAGGCTGTTCACATCTGGTATTGCCGGGTTCACATTTGGTATTACACGAGACAATAATGCCTTTATGGAAAAATAGGGTGAAAACACCATTCGGTTTTCGGGACGTGCTTTTAGCAGGTGTGAATGTGTCATTAACAAGGGGATATGTGGTAATAGCAGGTGGAAATGTATCGTTCTGTGTTAACATTTGGTGTAAACATGTCACCAACATGTAGATATGACTTATTTGTGTGTGTATGTTAATAACTGGTGTGAACATGTCCCTAACATGTTGATATGGGTTAATAACTGGTGTGAACATGTCCCTAACATGTTGATATGGGTTAGTAACTGGTGTGAACATGTCCCTAAAATGTTGATATGGGTTAATAACTGGTGTGAACATGTCCCTAAAATTTTCATATGGGTTAATAACTGGTGTGAACATGTCCCTAAAATGTTGATATGGGTTATTAACTAGTGTGAACATGTCACTAACATGTTGATATGGGTTAATAACTGGTGTGAACATGTCACTAACATGTTGATATGGGTTAATAACTGGTGTGAACATGTCCCTAACATGTTGATATGGTTAGTAACTGGTGTGAACATGTCCCTAAAATGTTGATATGGGTTAGTAACTGGTGTGAACATGTCCCTAAAATGTTGATATGGGTTATTAACTAGTGTGAACATGTCACTAACATGTTGATATGGGTTAATAACTGGTGTGAACATGTCACTAACATGTTGATATGGGTTAATAACTGGTGTGAACATGTCCCTAAAATGTTGATATGGGTTAATAACTCATGTGAATATGGGTTATTAACTAGTGTGAACATGTCACTAACATGTCGATATGGGTTAATAACTGGTGTGAACATGTCACTAACATGTCAATATGGGTTAATAACCGGTGTGAACATGTCCCTTACATGTTGATATGGGTTAATAACTAATGTGAATATGGGTTAATAACTAGTGTGAACATGTCACTAAAATGTTTGTATGGGTTAATAACCGGTGTGAACATGTCACTAACATGTTGATATGGGTTAGTAACTAATGTGAATATGGGTTAATAACTAGTGTGAACATGTCAATAACATGTTGATATGGGTTAATAACTGGTGTGAACATGTCACTAACATGTTGATATGGGTTAATAACTGGTGTGAACATGTCCCTTACATGTTGATATGGGTTAATAACTAATGTGAATATGGGTTAATAACTAGTGTGGACATGTCAATAACATGTTGATATGGGTTAATAACTGGTGTGAACATGTCACTAACATGTTGATATGGATTAATAACTGGTGTGAACATGTCCCTAACATGTTGATATGGGTTAATAACTGGTGTGAACATGTCACTAACATGTTGAAATGGGTTAATAACTGGTGTGAACATGTCCCTTACATGTTGATATGGGTTAATAACTAATGTGAATATGGGTTAATAACTGGTGTGAACATGTCACTAACATGTTGATATGGGTTAGTAACTAATGTTAATATGGGTTAATAACTAGTGTGAACATGTCACTAAAATGTTTATATGGGTTGATAACTGGTGTGAACATGTCACTAACATGTTGATATGGGTTAGTAACTAATGTGAATATGGGTTAATAACTAGTGTGAACATGTCACTAACATGTTGATATGGGTTAATAACTGGTGTGAACATGTCCCTTACATGTTGATATGGGTTAATAACTAATGTGAATATGGGTTAATAACTAGTGTGGACATGTCACTAACATGTTGATATGGGGTAATAACTGGTGTGAACATGTCACTAACATGTTGGTATGGGTTAATAACCGGTGTGGACACGTCACTAACATGTTAATGTGGGTTAACAGCAGATGTGAACATGTCCCTAACATATTGATATGGCTTAATAACTGGTGTGAACATGTCCCTAACATGTTGATAAGGGTTAATAACTGGTGTGAACATGTCACTAACATGTTGATATGGGTTAATAACTGGTGTGAACATGTCACTAACATGTTGATAAGGGTTAATAACTGGTGTGAACATGTCACTAACATGTTGATATGGGTTAATAACTGGTGTGAACATGTCACTAACATGTTGATATGGGTTAATAACTGGTGTGAACATGTCACTAACATGTTGATAAGGGTTAATAACTGGTGTGGACATGTCACTAACATGTTGATATGGGTTAATAACTGGTGTGGACATGTCACTAACATGTTGATAAGGGTTAATAACTGGTGTGAACATGTCCCTAACATGTTGATATGGGTTAATAACTGGTGTGGACATGTCATTAACATGTTGATATGGGTTAATAACTGGTGTGGACATGCCACTAACATGTGAATATGGGTTAACAGCAGATGTGAACATGTCCCTAACATGTTGATATGGGTTAATAACTGGTGTGAACATGTCACTAACATGTTGATAAGGGTTAATAACTGGTGTGGACATGTCACTAACATGTTGATATGGGTTAATAACTGGTGTGAACATGTCCCTAACATGTTGATATGGGTTAATAACTGGTGTGGACATGTCACTAACATGTTGATAAGGGTTAATAACTGGTGTGGACATGTCACTAACATGTTGATATGGGTTAATAACTGGTGTGGACATGTCACTAACATGTTGAT
Source organism: Entelurus aequoreus (assembly GCF_033978785.1). Lineage (NCBI taxonomy): Eukaryota > Metazoa > Chordata > Actinopteri > Syngnathiformes > Syngnathidae > Entelurus > Entelurus aequoreus. Next base: position 2,045,772 of record NC_084744.1, read on the forward strand.
AAGGGTTAATAACTGGTGTGAACATGTCACTAACATGTTGATATGGTTAGTAACTGGTGTGAACATGTCCCTAACATGTTGATATGGGTTAATAACTGGTGTGGACATGTCATTAACATGTTGATATGGGTTAATAACTGGTGTGGACATGCCACTAACATGTGAATATGGGTTAACAGCAGATGTGAACATGTCCCTAACATGTTGATATGGGTTAATAACTGGTGTGAACATGTCACTAACATGTTGATAAGGGTTAATAACTGGTGTGGACATGTCACTAACATGTTGATAAGGGTTAATAACTGGTGTGGACATGTCACTAACATGTTGATATGGGTTAATAACTGGTGTGGACATGTCATTAACATGTTGATATGGGTTAATAACTGGTGTGGACATGCCACTAACATGTGAATATGGGTTAACAGCAGATGTGAACATGTCCCTAACATGTTGATATGGGTTAATAACTGGTGTGAACATGTCCCTAACATGTTGATATGGGTTAATAACTGGTGTGGACATGTCACTAACATGTTGATAAGGGTTAATAACTGGTGTGGACATGTCACTAACATGTTGATATGGGTTAATAACTGGTGTGGACATGTCACTAACATGTTGATAAGGGTTAATAACTGGTGTGAACATGTCCCTAACATGTTGATATGGGTTAATAACTGGTGTGGACATGTCATTAACATGTTGATATGGGTTAATAACTGGTGTGGACATGCCACTAACATGTGAATATGGGTTAACAGCAGATGTGAACATGTCCCTAACATGTTGATATGGGTTAATAACTGGTGTGAACATGTCACTAACATGTTGATAAGGGTTAATAACTGGTGTGGACATGTCACTAACATGTTGATATGGGTTAATAACTGGTGTGGACATGTCACTAACATGTTGATATGGGTTAATAACTGGTGTGAACATGTCACTAACATGTTGATAAGGGTTAATAACTGGTGTGGACATGTCACTAACATGTTGATATGGGTTAATAACTGGTGTGGACATGTCACTAACATGTTGATAAGGGTTAATAACTGGTGTGAACATGTCCCTAACATGTTGATATGGGTTAATAACTGGTGTGAACATGTCACTAACATGTTGATAAGGGTTAATAACTGGTGTGAACATGTCCCTAACATGTTGATATGGGTTAATAACTGGTGTGGACATGTCACTAACATGTGAATATGGGTTAACAGCAGATGTGAACATGTCACTAAGACATCCATCATGTTAATATCAGTTCTAAATGTGTTGATAGCTGGTGTGACCCCTAATGACTCTTCCTAACTATTATTCTCACCCAGCTAAAGAGGCAAATGTCAAAGCCGAGTGCGCCATCGTGACTGATTCGGTGCATGCGGTGTCACGGGCGAACATGGAGAACGCAAAAGATTCTCCTGAGATTCCAGACCAGGACAAAACAGTGGAGAAGCCGGGGTCTCTGCCTTACTGCTCTAAGAGACTCTACAACCTTGTCAGCCAACTTTATTTCCTGGACACATATCCCGATGCTGATCCCTGCGGCCGCCCCAACTTTCTGATCCAGCTCCCCCGAGAGCTGTTGGTCCAGAACTGCAGCCCAGGGCTGTGTTGTGTCATGAAGGAACTTTCTCTGTCTGCCATATGGCTTTACGGCTGCTTGAATATTGTGGACTCTGTATCATACTCTCTCAAACATGATGGCCCCCTGTGCTGTATGAATGTTAAGAAAGGGGGACCTGGACAAGGGGGTGCTTTCTCTTGCAAAACCTCAGCCGAGGATGCTAAGTGCAGCCTGGTGACCAAAGGTTGGCATCTGCATGTTTTTGTTGGCACTCTTCCACACTCTATTCCACCTACACGGCCAGAACTTCTTCAAGGTTTAGGAGAGGTCACTGGCCTCTGTGTCCAACATTTAGTGACCCTTACACCACTGGTCTCTAGTCACTCTAAAGAAAAGTGAACTGATATGGATGCATGACTTTTCACTAAAGCTCAGTCTTGCACCATATAAGAGCAGTTGGCGTTACGAGAGTTTTTAATTTGGTATATTTGTGTTACAGTCACTGAAGACGAGAGGACACCTAGGATCCACATCGAGGAGGAAGTCTCAGGTAAAACGGTTTGTCCTTGGTGTAGAACTTTTGGAACGTTTATGACCATATATGAATAGATTTACACACAATTATACAACATATCGAATAGCTCGTATAGAGACAAACTGTTTATAGTATCCAGTACCATATAGGACTATACCTTACTTTACCTTTACGTGAAAACACTTTACCTCATAATACTTTCAGTATGCTGAAGGTGTATACTTGGATGAAGATAATTTGTTAGCATATAAACAAACATTGAACTTGCGGGAAGCAGGCTTTAGATTTACTGTTTATTTTATATTTACTTGAGCTGCTTCTGTGTTGTCTAGTCTTTAATTTTCATTATTCCGCACAGCCTTCTCTAGCTCAACAATCACAGTGGAAGAAGAAACCCATCAGTCCTACTACTCTGATGCTACGGCACCAGACCAAACACACACATTCAAACTCGAGCCAGAGTCCAAATTATACTCCAGCACTTTGGAGAAAACAAAACAAAAGCCAGTTTTCCTCAGAAAACTTTCTCCAGCAGTAGTGACTGTTGGAGAAAATGCTTCGTTTACCGTCACAGTATCTGGTTTACCTGAACCCACTGTTCAGTGGGCCCACAATGGGCAGACCATAAGCATGTCATCAATCTACACATTTGTCCATGAACAAAATAAGTACAGTCTGATAATTAACAGCGTTGGAGAAGAATTAGAGGGAGAGTACTCTTGCACTGTCAGCAATCGGTTTGGACAGGAAACATGCACTTCTTATTTGAACATTCAGGTGAAGGAACCACAGAAGGCAGATAGCCTGGAGAGAAAGTTTGTGCCAATGGGCAACCCTCCAGTGTTTTCCAAAGCTATTGAGTCCGTTCAGCTGTGCGAGGGAGGTCATGCGTCGTTTTGGTACATTGTGACCGGGGATCCTGGGCCTGAGGTACACTGGCTCAAGGGCAGTCTTCACATTAAACCTAGCAGCTGTTGCATCATTGTGAACAGCTCAGACGGCTCAGGATCCCTCACACTTAAAAGTGTCAAGCAGGATGATGGAGCCGTCTACACATGTAAGGCTTCAAACTCATTTGGGGAAGCCACTTGTACTGCTGAACTATTGGTATTTAGTGAGGAAGTTCAAGAGGAATTGGTTAGAAAAACAAACGCTTTGACCTTGTCCATGACAGAAGAAACTACAGAATCCGGATTTTACAAGAAAAGTAGTCGGTCTGATCAGATGATTTACAGCATTAGTAATGAAAACATGCAGGTTATTCCTAGCGAGGAAGTGGGAACCTTTGAACTACCGGTCATTTCTGTAGCCACCCGCCATTGCGAGCAGGTCACCCACAAAGCAGCAGTGCTGCAGTCTCACGAGATCCAAGAGAGCCTTTCTTTGGTTCCCATTCATCCACCACATGCTTCAACTGTTCCCGTGAAAACATTACACTTGGCAGCTTCCCTATCATCAGTCCAGGAGAGACAAAAGATCACTGAGCAGCACTCTGAACATATTCTTTGCCCTCAGGTGGTTGAGCTTGACTTTGCCAGACAGCAGCGCTCAAAGCTACAATCAGCTACAACAGAGGAAGTCCTCCCACTTACCACAGTGAAAGCTCAGACAATGGCAGACCACATTCCAGAGCAAGTACAGACTTTGGCTGAGCCCCGGCAGCTTGTTAGCAGCCATTCAGTCGAGCCTGCTCGTTTAGCCTTTGATGAAACTTTACCTGTAAATCACAGACCAGAGGAAGAGAAAACTTTAAATATCATTGAGGGGCTTAACATGCTATACTGTGCTCAGTCAGCAGGGCAGCTGCCAATCACAGAAAACCATTGTGTGCCGTTGCTAGTAGATACAGCAACCAAACCATTGATAGAGAAAGAGCCACGAAAGGCAGTGGTTGCACCAGTAATTGAATCAATGCTGTCTTTGAGCAAAGAGCATTCATTCATAAAGAATGTACCAGTACAAGACATAGTCAATCCAGACAAAGGTCAAGTCTACAGGTCAGCTGTTACCGCTGAAGAGAAATATTTACTTCAAAGTGATCAGTTAGGAGAGATATCAGGTATTGTGTCGTCTCAGAGTCTGCAGCCTCTGCCACAAGGAGAAGTACTTCTGAACCTTCAGCTTATCAACAATCAGTCTGTTTTGCAGTCAGAAGGTAGATTCAGCAGTGACACGCCTTCAACAGACCAGGCATGTGTGATAAAAAGTCCTAGTTTGCTTCGCACTTTAACTCAAGAAGAGCAGATGACTGTTGTTTGTGACGTCACCTCAGAGGTCTCATCCAAGATGAACACTGAGTCTCTCAAGCTCAAGACAGAGCTTCCACCAACACAGTACCTCCAGTCAATTGATTCTGCATCAGTTCTACAAAAGGAAGGTAGACTTACCACTAGCAAACCAACACAACAGGTGGTGGCACTAAAACAGGAAAAGGCTCGAAAATATGCGGCACTCTCACAAGAGAGTAGGGAGCTCAAAGGGGACTTCCACAAAGATCTGGAGGTGTCTTCAGCAGGGATTCAATCCCAACCTGGTACACAGCCTGGGATTTTAAGCATCCTGGCCGTCTCCTCCCAGTCTGTGCAGCTGCCAAAGGAGACACCATTCCCAACAGATATAAAACAGCAAAGAGCATTGGTTCAGAAAGAGGATTGCTGGAATACTGTTAATTCTGTAAATGTTACAGACATTCACAATCTGGAAGAGGGCCATACTACTTATCTTCAAACTGAAAACAAAGTCCAGACTGAGATAAAGACTGAGTCTAAGATTCCCCAAATGTCTGTTTCAGTTGAAGAAAAGGCAGTTGCAAATGAGAGCTGTGCTGTTTTAGAAGCTGCTGAGCAAGACTTTGCAATCTCCATCCAGGAAGGTCAATCAGTGCGACAGTCAGTTTTGCTACAGGAAAAAATAATTCTCACTGGGGAAAAGTCAAGTGAGATTCTAACTCGTGAGGGCTTAACTTCAAGACTTTTGACCCAACCTAAAAAAGTTGTGTTTGTCTCTGAAAGTCAAGAATCCCAAACTCTACCTAAAGAACTTAACTTCATTATTCAGATGCCCAAAGAGTCACATTTGAATATTCAACATCAGCTCAGAGATGCTCTTCAGTCTGCTGTAGCCTGCCAGCATCCAGTGCTGTTCGCTGATATTATTGGCCACTTTGACGCACTCAACATTGAAGAAATAAATGTACAAAAGGAGCCCAAAGGGATTGTGCACACATACCTGATTACATCACCTGGTGCTCTCATGGAGCTCACACTGCTTTTTGAGGGTGAATACCCCCACAGGGCCAATCTGAGATCAGAACTCCAGGTCGCTCTTCATGCTTTGGTTTTGCAAGAGCAGCAAAGTCTAGTTTCGGAGAGACCAGGTTTTATGCAAATCAACAAGCCTCAGAAGGCAATGATCTGCTCACAACATTTCAAGCAAAAGTTCTCATCAGTGGTTGACAATGTGATTGTGGCAGAGAGTACTGTTGGGGTTCCTCCAGTTGCTTCTCAGTCTGCCTCCATCATCATGGAAACACTCTTCCAAAATGCAACAATTCAGAGTCAGATGGAAGTCCACGAATTAAACCAGGAGAGTGAAGCCAAGGCTGCTTCAGTCAATGGGTCAGTCCAAGAGCCAGTCATTCAGACTCCTCACCAACAGTATGAAGACTTTGTTCACAATGAAAAGTCTTCTTCAGGGGCCATTGTTATCAGTGAGTCTTTAGATAGTGAGGCTAGCTCTCCACTTGTCATTGCTTCAATGGACAAGGTTTGTGCTGAGGAAAACAGCAAGATTGTCATTGCTTCCACCATCAAATATGCCACTATTACTAATTGGTTTGTCAATGGACAATTGGTCAAATCTGGCAAAGAGTTTGAATGTTCTAGAGATCAGGACACGTACAAACTGACTATCAACAGAGTTGTGAAGGAGAAACATGAAGGTGAATATGCCTGTGAGGTGGAGAATCAAGCTGGGAAGACCACGACATGGACAACGCTCAGAGTGGTCCCAAGAGGTTTGATGATGGCTAATTCTTTAAAATCATCATCAGCTAACCTCAAACATCTGACGCCTGCAAACCTCAATCCGAAACCCTTAGAGGATTTTGCTTTTCACAATTCAAACTTTACTTTCTCCTCATCCGTTTACCTTTTTTCTCCAACAATTCACCTTTCATCACTTCTAGTACTTTTCCCCTGCATGTGTTCTCTATATCATCATCTAAAGCCGTCTTCTTCTTCAGTGCACATCACGTAACACCTTTAGTTTACCACAATCTCCCAATCCATTCAATTTCCTCTTACCTGTCACATTTTTGGTTGGCATGTGATTACATTTGTGTCTTTCTTTGCTTATCTCCAAACAGCAATACCTGTGTTTAAGCACACAATGGTTCCACTGGAGATCAATGCTGGCAACATTGTCAGGTTTGAGTGTGAAACTGAGGATGCTCCTGAAGTCATCTTCAAGTGGTTCAAAGATGGACATCGCATCAAAGAAGGTGACAGGTTTCGGATTATCAGCCGTGTTACCACTTCCTCTCTGGAGCTCCTGAGCGCCACCAAGGATGACGCTGGTGAATACAGCTGCAAGGCGTCCAACAAGCACGGCAGTGAAGAATGCTCCGCCACACTAAGTGTGACAGGTAAGCAGCCATCCTTGTTGTTGACTGAACATTCTCTATTTTCCTCTGCTGTCCTACAGACAATCCATTTTTTTTTCCAGCTCATATTTAGTATAAAAGTTATCCTAATATGTTTCTGTTTTTTTTTTTTTATTCTTATAGACAAACAGTTCCCTCCCATTTTCATAACTAAACCCAACGTGCATACCGCTTATGTTGGGAGGAGCATGATGACTGAGTGTGTAATATCAGGATCTGCTCCTCTGAATGTCGTGTGGTTTAAAGACCAGCGAGCCTTACTCCACATGCCCGAGCACTACAGAAACTTTGCGGATAAGAATAAGATTGGGCTTGAGATATCCACAGTTCAGCCAGCTGACCAGGGACTTTACCTGTGCCATGTGTCTAATAATGTTGGCACGGCTGAGTGCGGCTTTGAGCTACAGGTTTTTGATAAGCCTAACTTTGTGAAGCTCCTGAATCAAGTGGCTGCTGTGGTTGGGAACCCTCTGCACCTGGAGTGCCAGGTGGATGAAGTTACAGGAGTAACTGTGAGCTGGACCAGAGATGGTAAAAAGGTCCACCAGTCTCCCGAATGCAAATTGTCCTTTGAGGACAAAACAGTTGCTCTTGACATCCCAAAGACCGTGCTGAAAGACTGTGGCTCTTATGTGTGCACGGTGACAAATGAAGCAGGGAGTGCAACTTGCACCACCTTAGTGAAGGTTCAAGGTAAGACTTTACGTTTGCGTACTGACAAGGAACATCCATTCTGTGTGCTTTGTACTTTTCTCTATTTACGCTACTGGTTTGGTTTTTCCAAATCACTTCTTTGACTTCACATTGGCACATCCGCAGAGCCGCCGGTCTTTGTAAAGAGACTGGAAGCAGCCGCACTTTGGAGGAACGGTGTCACTGCACGCCTGCAATGCAATGTCAAAGGATCTCCTGAACTTCAAATTACATGGTTTCTAAATAACCACAAGCTGCCTGCTGGCAGTCGATACAACATCAGTTTGAAAAACAACGTGGCTTCTCTTGAGATTCAGGATGTCACTTTGAGTGACAGTGGCAGCTACACCTGTGAAGTTCTCAATGAGTTTGGGTGTGAAAGCTGCAGCACAAAAGTAAAAATCAAAGGTTTGTATATACTTTACGGTTTGGTTTGAACATAGTAAGAAAAGTTCTTCTAAAAGAAACCCTCTGATCTACTTTAGAGCCGCCGTCTTTCAGAAGGGTTTTGCCATCTGTAGAGGTTGTGAGAGGTGCTGTTGCTGTATTGGACTGTGACATTGAGGGATCTGCACCATTCGAGGTGTCCTGGAAAAAGAATAGGAAACACTTGAAGACCGATAAGAAATATAGAATCATGTCACAGGGTTCTTTTACCTCTCTGGAGATTCTGTCCTTTGAAAGCATTGACGCTGGCGAATACGAATGTGTTGTATCCAACGAAGTCGGCTCTGTAAATTCAAAATCAGTGGCAAAATTAAAAGGTTAGTGCTGCATGAATTAGGCTCGGGAAAGCAGGGCTCCAGACTGATGATATTTAAGTTCATACATCTTAATGCATTTTTGTTTGTTTGTCTGCATTGTTATTTGCATTTGATCAAGGCCAGAATTGTGCAAGTTTTTTAGAGGAGCACAAACTGTGTTGACGTCCTGCCTTACGCAATGTTGACATAACACATACAATTTGACGTCTGTAGTCCTTTTAAATTGTTAAGTGTTCTGATGATTGTATCTTGTTTGGATCTACCATTCCAGAGTCTCCAGTGTTCTCAAAGAGGATTGAGAGTGCTGTAGCAGTGCTGGGCAGCAGCGTTAGAATGCAGGCAATAATAAAAGGCTCCCCTACAATCACTGTCAAGTGGATGAAAGACTCTGAAATGCTCAGAGATGAAGATCCAAACGTGAAAATTGTGCTTGAGAACAACGTTGCTAGCATTTTATTCTCATCTATTCAAATAAAGCACAGTGGCAAGTACACTTGCCTGGTGGAAAACGAGGCGGGTCAACAAAAATGCGAGGCAAACCTAACTGTTCAAGGTTAAAACATTATACTGTTGTCAGAAACATTTCACTTTTTAGTTGATCCCACAATCTAAATTGAGTGTTGTGTTTTAGAACCTGCAAAGATCTTAGAGAAAACAGAGTCCATCAGTGTGACTGTTGGGGACCCAGTCACGCTTGAGTGTACCATCTCTGGAAGCCCAGACCTCAAAGTCAAGTGGTTTAGGGACGACAAGGAAATGATCAGTGGACGCAAATATCGGATGAGTGTGAAGGAAAACACTGCCATTCTGAAAATTCTGACTGCAGAAAAGGCCGACACCTCTGAGTACAAGATGGAGGTGTCCAATAAAGTTGGAAAAGACCAGTGCACATGCTCAGTGACTGTTATCGGTTGGTTTTATCCAGAAATATTTCATCTAAGCTTAAATGTAGCTATGGAAGCAGTGATGAGACTTATGTGTGGTACGTCTTTTCATGTTACAGACCGGACAGTTCCCCCCTCCTTCATCAAACCTCTAAAGAAAGTGATGGCAAATGTAGACAGTACCGTTACCCTAGAGTGCAGACTTGCTGGATCGCAGCCAATGGGAGTGTCTTGGTACAAAGACAATAAAGAACTCCAAAACGATGCTAATTATGAGATTAATTGGCATGACAACAAAGCATCTGTGCTAATCAGCAAAGTTTGCCTAGCCCATGCTGGAGTTTATACTTGTCGGGCCTCAAATGACGCCGGCAATCGAGAGACCAGCGGTACTTTGTCGATAAAAGGTTTGACTGTTGCTTTCCCTGAAACTGCTTGACAGATTATTGGTGGATCATACATGGCACGTGCTGTTTTTTCCTGTGTAACTACAGAACCTCCAGTCTTCACAGAGGAACCAAAGGCTCAGGACTCGTCACCAGGGTCCAACATTGTTTTCAAAGCAGACTTTACAGGATCAACTCCTCTGGCTATTAAATGGTTCAGAGAGGAGAAAGAAATGTTCACTGGGGGGAGATGTTTTATTAAGAGAGAACGTTTGTCAAGCTCCTTGGAGCTTTACTCAGTCAAACCCAGTGATTCTGCTCGGTACACGTGCCAAGTATGCAACAATGCCGGGAAGGTGGATTGCACCGCAGTCCTCTTTGTCAAAGGTGCTTTGTCTTTCTGTCTTGTGAAAAAAGTCTCAAATAATTTCCCTCTTTACTTAGCATCTTGTCTTCTTTACAGAACCGCCAAAATTTGCAGTCAAGCTTGAGTCTTCGCTGCTGCTGAAAACTAAACAACCTCTAAAGTTGTCCTGCAAAGTGCATGGCACGCCTCTTATCACCATCACATGGTTTAAGAATGGCAAAGAAATACATTCTGACAACAGATGCAAGGCATCCTTTGATGGCTCCATAGCAAACCTGCAGGTGGACAGGTGTTCTGCAGACGATAGTGGTGAATATGTCTGTGTGGCATCCAGTGACGCTGGAAAAGATGAGTGCAGCAGCTCAGTTAACGTCAAAGGTTTGTGCTGTTGGTTGGAGTTCACAATGTCTTCGTCTTGTCCACATTGTTCCTCCTGCCGATCCAAGTTCCTAGTATCATGCCATCATTGGACAATGAGAATAATGACAAACAAGGGCCGTGTGGATCAGATAGACAGTGTCTGAAATCTGATTGTAAATTTACATTGAACTATCACTTTCTTGTTTCTAGAACCCCCCTCGTTTCTGAGACCTTTTGAATCGATCGAGCTTGTGAAAGGATCTGACATAGTCATGGAAGGAACTGTTTCAGGCTCTGCCCCATTTGAAATCTGTTTCTTCCACAATGACAATTTGATTAGGAACAATAAACGACATAAGATCAGTGTTGAGGATGAGACTGTCTCTCTTCAAATCTCAAACTGTGAGGATCAAGACTCTGGCACGTACCTGTGCACAGTGACTAATAATGTTGGTGAGACGTCGTGCTCCTGCACCATTTCCCTGACAGGTCAGTGACTGTTAATCCTTTAACAATTTGGAATTAGACTGCTGTGAACTTGGCAATAATGTAGTTCAACTTCATGTTTGAAATGTTGGGAAACATTTGTTTCACATTTGGCGTTCTCTCACCAGAACCACCATCATTTGTTCAGAAACTCGAAGACATATTGTGCAGGGCACACTCAGACGTGTCTATGAGATGTACCGTGTCTGGGTCACTTCCCATGGCACTGTCATGGTTCAAGGATAATCAGGAGCTCACAGAAAACGAGCATGTCAAGATGTTCTTTGAAGCCAAATGTGCAACGCTGACTCTAGAAAACACTCATGTCCATCATGGTGGGAAGTACACGTGTCAGGCTCAGAATGCAGCCGGTAGTAAAAGATGCTCTGCCATCGTCGTCGTGTCAGGTTTGTTTAACAGCTGATGCCACTGCTTCTGTTGCGGTTTGACAATCAGTAATGGCAGCTAATTTAGTCTTTCCTTTGATCGCAGAACCACCAAGTATTCTAGAACATTCAAAATCCGTCAGTGTGACACAGGGTGACCCGACCACGCTTGAATGCCGATTCTCAGGCACCAAACCACTCAAGTCCCAATGGTTAAAGGCCGGAAAGGAACTAAACTCAGGCCTGAAATACAAAGTGCTTGGTGCGGACTTCCGATCTGTGCTGACCATCTTGAAAACAGATAAAAGTGATGGCGGTGACTACGTATGCCAAGTTGAAAACGAAGCTGGTGCAACTTCTTGTGTGGCTGTAGTCACAGTCTTAGGTCAGGTCAACCTTTTAGTCAGTTCAGTGCAGTATTCTGACAGCCAGTTTAACACATGGTTCTACTCTGTAACAGATGGCATTCTTAAACCAACTTTTACAAGTAAACTGAAGGAGACCGAGGCCATCAAAGGTTTTTCTGCTCATCTGGAAACCCTGGTATCAGGCTCGCTGCCAATGAACATCCAATGGTTCAAAGACAACGACAACATCCAGACTGATGACAAATATAAGTGCTCCTTCTCTGACAATGTTGCATTACTGGAAGTTAGTCTTCTTGATAGTCAGGACAGTGGTTGTTACACCTGCGTGGCCACAAACAAAGCAGGGTCTTCTCAATGTTCGGGCATCTTGCATGTCCAAGGTTAGAACACCTTCTCCTAAATCTTATTGGACAATTTTAGTGATATTTAACAGATGGGCTTTGTCTTCCAACAGAACCACCGAGTATTATTGAAAGACCCGAATCAATTAATGTTTTGCCTGGGTCAAAGGTGAAGTTACATGTTCGGGTGTCTGGCACACCACCAGTGACCATGAGATGGTATAAGGACATGATGGAGATCCACTCAAGTGCAGACTGTTCTGTAATCAGACACAACGGCTCAAGTTCTCTGGAGTTCTTCTCTGTGACAACATCCGATTCTGGTCTTTACATCTGCAAAATTAATAACAACTTTGGCTCCACATTCTGCAAAACCACAGTCTTTGTTCAAGGTCATTATTGGTCCGCGTCACTTTACTTCCCTCGTCCACGTACTTTTACTAAGTCATATGTTTTTTCCAGAACCCCCTGTTTTTGTGGAGAAACCCGACAGCTTTTCAGTGGTAAAAGCAGGAGCAAAACATGTCTTGGAATGCAAGGTTTCTGGTTCTCCAGAGATCTCTGTGCGATGGTTTAAAGGCGGAGCCCCCATTGAACCCAGTACAAATCGCAAGATGTTGTTCCTCAACTCCGTGGCCACATTAGAGATTCAGCATGCCGCTGAAAGTGACGTGGGGAAATACATTTGCGAAGCGCACAATGACGCAGGCACAGAGAGTTGCAGTTTCGAATTGGAAGTGAAAGGTTGGTTTGGACATGTTGATGTCATTCTCCTATGTCAGGGGGACAGTAAATGAACTCCCTCCCTTCCAGTCTTAAAGTTTGTTCTGGTTGGAGTCTAGGAAATCTTCATGTAAAAAATATGTCCTTGCACATCTATGAAGACATTTACATTTTTAATGTGTGTTATTTCAGAGCCTCCCACATTTGTTGTCCAGCTGGCATCTCTTGAAGTCGTTGAAGGTTGCACTGCAATGTTTACCTGCAAAGTGTCAGGAAGTGGTCCCTTTAAAGTCACATGGTTCAAAGATAGAGTGCCTATCGAATCTAACTACAAGTATTTAATTGTTGACGACGAGCACATGACATTAAAAGTCTTGGACTGCCAAGTCAGAGATGTTGGTTCTTACGAGTGTGTGGTTGCTAACGAGGTGGGAAGTTGTTCCGGTGTTGCAGCTCTTTCGATGAAAGGTCAGTATGTAAAGATTGATGATTCTTTATTCACACTGATGCCAGAAATCTGTGTTTGGTTTTACAATTATGACATTTCTCTTCATTAGTACCTCCACGATTTATTGAAAGGATTCAAAATAGCTCAACAATCTTGGGGGATACTGCCGTCTTTTGTTGCACCGTTAAAGGTTCTGAGCCTCTATGCATAAATTGGCAAAAAGACGACAAATGGATTCCAGAGGATTCCAAAATCAAGAGAGCGTTTGAAAATTTGGTGGCCACTCTAAAAATTCCTTTGTGTGAGACAAGTCATGGCGGGAAATATACATGCCAAGTCATAAACGAGGCTGGACAGGAAACATGCTTCGCAGCCCTTGTTGTGAAAGGTATATCTACTCCATGCACCATACTTGCTCCATTGACCTAATCGAAATTAAACTATCAGTGACCTTTTGTGTTGATGTTGTAGAACCGCCTTCAATCCAAGACAAGCCAGGAGCAGTCAAAGTCACTCGTGGAGATCCAGTTAAACTTGAGTGCAGAATAGTTGGAAGTCCTGACATTGTTGTAAGTTGGAGCAAAGATGGCAAAGAGCTCCACACCAGTAGGAAATATAATTTATTCCACGAAAAGGACCTCAGCAGTCTAAATATTCAACACTGTGAGCTGCAAGACAGTGGAGATTATCTTTTGGAGGCCACAAATTCTGTTGGAAAGTGTCACTGTAAAGTTTCACTGCTAGTTTTAGGTTTGTAGCACAGATTTGCTCTCAACATTCCCATTGTTTTCCTGCTCTAATCATCTTTCATTGTTACAGAGGAAGAAATAGCTCCTGCCTTTACAAAAAAGTTGACAAACATTCAAGTAGTTCTGGGTTCAGTGGTCACGATGGAGTGTAAAATGGTCGGTTCTCTTCCAATTATTGTTGGCTGGACTAAAGGCAAAGAACCCCTCAGTGAGGATTCCAAGTATAAAATGTGGCAGGATGACAACACGGTCCGGCTGCAATTTAGGCTGACTGAGAGCTTTGACACAGGAGAGTACTCGTGTCATCTTAGCAACAAGGCGGGCGGCTGCATATGCAGTGCAGCTGTCACTGCTAAAGGTTCGCATTGACATGTCCAAATTTGCTCTTTCAAGGAAAAACGTGTTCACGTATTAAATTTGTTTTTGTGTGGGTTCTAGTGCCGCCACGGTTCACAGTGGAACTTGAGTCCCAGGCTGTTGTTCCAAAGTCCACAGTGCTTTTCAAAAGCACATTTGAAGGAACACCACCATTTATAGTCAAATGGCTCAAAGATGACTTGGAACTGGTGGCTGGTCCATCTTGTCGAATCGGACAGGATGAATATTTTTCTTCATTGCAACTGGACTCTGTCGGAAACCTGCAGAGTGGGACTTATTCTTGCCAAGTTAGCAACGAAGCGGGCGCAATAAGAAGTGCAGCCCAATTGCTGGTGAAAGGTTGGACTTTTTTCCATCAAAATGTCCACCTTAATTACAGCAAGCATTTATACATTCCTCAAATCTTCTCTTACTAACCTGACTACTTCGTCACATTCTTGCATGTGGAAATCCAGCTGACTTTTTTTTTTTTTTTTACTTCACAGAACCACCAAAGTTTGTCCAGAAACTTCTTCCCAAAACCTTTGTCAAGCTGCGCGAGGCCCACAGTTTGGAATGCAAATTCTCCACCACAATGTCACTCAATGTGAAGTGGTTCAAAAATGATGAAAAGATCATGGATGGAGACGACTATAAAACCGCTTTAGTGGACTCAACAGCGCTGCTCCAGCTTCGCTCTGCGGGGCTGGACCACAACGGTGTGTACACGTGCGAGGCTCAAAATGATGCCGGCAGTGTGAGCTGCAGCACCGAGCTCACAGTCCAAGGTCAGCTATCGAATGGCTTGCTGTAAATTTGCATCGCATGAACAGAAAGAATGCAGAATTCGAGCATTTTTGTTTTTTTATACCTAGACTGAAACGTTGCCGTACTCAAAGTAAATGCCCATGATTCTTCCTCAAGCAACGATGGAGACAGAATTTGTGAAATTATTCAACAATGATTGCACGGTGCCATAAAACGCAGACATTTCCATACCTCTTGCAGAGTCCAATCTTGAAATCTTGCATGAAGCAGAAATCTGAGAGCATGAGTAATAATTGAACGGAGGATTCTGACAAAATAACCTGCAGTTTTCCTCCTGCCATGTGAAGTGTTACTATTATCATTGTTTGCTCTGAGCCCTCTCTGAATGTCTTTGTTCATTCATTTTTTCAGAGGCACCCTCCTTTATCAAAGTTCCTTCCCCAGTGGTGGGCGTTAAAGGGAAAGACGCAAGCCTGTACTGTGAAATGTACGGCACACCACATTTGCAGGTGAGCTGGTACAAAGACAACAGACCGTTGAAGGAAAGCAGGAAGTACAAGATGGTGAGCGAAGGCAGCTCTGCCACACTTCACATCATGAGGCTGGAGCCAAATGACACCGGACTCTATGAGTGCAAAGTCTCAAACTGTGTGGGAAGTGAATCCTGCCGCACTACCATTAGCTTGAAAGGTCGGTTCACAATAACTGCTCATCTTTTTAAAGCCTTTCTGCTCATTTTCTTACTATTCACCATCATTTAGATCCCCCAGTGTTTACCACCAAGCTGGTCGACCAGTCTGTGAAAATAGGCGAGCAACTTACACTGACAGCGGCAGTCAAAGGTTCTGAGCCATTGAGCGTGTCGTGGGTTCAGGACGAAGATCACATCCTGAGAGACGGTGACAACAGGAAGATTAGCTTTGAGCATAATGTGGTCACACTGGTGGTACCCAACGCAGATTCCACCACAGCTGGCAAGTACACCTGCCAGCTGAGGAATGACTCTGGAGTTGTGGAGTGCATTTCCCATGTGACAGTTTTAGGTTAGTTGAAATACAAACTATGACATCCCAACCAGCGACTGTATATATTTGTGCAGTACAGGACAATTCTTTTTACCCCCAGAACCCGCATCTATTGTGGAAAGCCCAGAGTCTTTGAATGTGCAGGCAGGAGAAAATGCAGTTCTCGAGGTCACTGTGTCCGGTTCACCTGAGCTAAAAATCAAGTGGTTTAAGGACAACAAAGAACTATTTTCCGGTGCCAAGTACCAGATGTCCTTCTCAAAGAAGGTTGCACACCTAAAGTTCCGGTCTGCTGAGAAAGCCGACGCTGGAGAGTACAAACTTGAAGTTACAAACCCAAATGGTTCTGCTTTGTGCAAAATTAAACTCTCCATTTCAGGTTAGTGGTTGCTCAAGCAGTCTTAGGAAGTTGTCCGAGCAAATCCTAGAAAACCTTTCTAACCTGTCTTTTTTTCTGGCGATAGATAAGTTGATTCCTCCAAGTTTCATAAGAAAGCTGAGAGACACCCACCTTGTTGTGGGCAAACCCGGTGAGATGGAGTGTAAGGTCACTGGTTCAGCTCCTTTAACAACTTCCTGGTTCCACAATGGCCAGGAGATCACAAGTAGTTCCGACTACGATTTTAGCAGATCTGATAATAACTGCAAATTGAGAGTTCCAACGATCAAGGTGTCGGATTCTGGCAAATATACTTGCAGAGCTGTAAATGCTGTGGGAACCAGTGAAACAAGTGCTTCCATGCATGTTACAGGTCAGTGGGTCCTTGACGCTGCCTCAGAATGCATATGAAAAGGTGATCTTACAGTCTTTGTGGTTTGAACCTAGAACACCCTTCCTTTGTGGAAACGCCCAAAGCGCAAGATACACAGCTGGGCAAAAGTGTGTCCTTCTCTGCTAAGGTGAAAGGCAGCGCCCCCATCAGAGTCAAATGGTTCAGGGGCACCAAGGAAATGCAGCATGGGAGGGGGTGTGAGATTTCCCTCAAGGAGGATCTTGCTAAATTAGTTCTTCACAGAGTAGAACCATCCCATGAGGGAGAGTACACCTGCCAGGTCATAAACAATGCAGGGAAGGAAAGTTGCACTGTTTACCTCTTTGTCAAAGGTAGGACATTTTTGCTGTTTGCAGAACCACCTTCTAAACACACATGACTTATAATGGACTTGCTTCTTGCAGAGCCAGTTCGCTTTGTGAAAAAGCTGAGGGATGTTTTCTCTGAGAAGGGCAAGCCCCTGAGGCTTGAGGTCACGTTTGCTGGAACCCCCAAAGTAAATGTGACATGGAAGAAGGATGACATCCTCATCTGGGCCTCATATCAATACAACGTCATCACCACTACCAGTTCCTGTATTCTTGAGGTTCTTAACTCTGACAGGTTGGAAGCAGCAGGACAATACTCTTGCGAAATCAACAACGGAGTCGGAAGTGACAGATGTGATGCACAAGTGTCCATTCTAGGTATAAATATGCACGAGATAGGATATATTGGCATCTTTGATAAATGTTTTTTGCTCTCTAAACGCTGAACCATACTTATGTCACCTTAGAGGGACCCTATTTTGTTGAAAAGTTGGCGCCGGTTGAGGTTGCTCTGGGTTATCCGGTCACCCTCCAGTGCCAGATTGCAGGAACTCCTGACATCTCCGTAGCTTGGTTCAAAGCAGACGGGAAGCTGCGCCTGTCCAACAAGTGTGTGATGGACTTCACAAATGGTGTCGCCACTTTGAAACTGCTTGAAACAACCAAGTTTGAACAAAGCGAGTTCACCTGCAAAGCTGAAAACCGGGTGGGCTCGGCCTCCACCAGCTGTAATGTGACAGTGAAAGGTGACGCTCAATATTTTCCTCCTCCATGCGCTTTGATTTGGGAAAAAGAAAACTTGTTAACTTCTATATCGCATCAGGAGATCATTCTGAGGTTTAGACTCGAGCTAGTGAGATATAAAGCTCTCAGAAATTGTTTTTTTAAGCTATGCTAACAATATTAGCGCTGACAAAGAAGTAGCAGTAGAAGTGCATGAACGCATTACAATTTCCTAACATCATCATTGCTTCTCTCAGAACCCGTGCATTTCATCAGAAAGTTGGAAGACACAACATTTACAGTCGGTCAACCACTCAAGCTAGCCTGCAAGTTCGTTGGAAGCCCGAGGGTCTTTGTCACATGGAAAAAGGACGGAAAACTTATTTGGGCATCCTATCAGTACAACGTTAAAACCACTGACTCAACCTGCATCCTGGAGGTCCTCAACAGCGACAGGCCAGAGGCAGTGGGAATATACTCTTGTGAAATTTCCAATGGAGCGGGAAGTGATGTCTGCCAGGCTTGTGTCAGTTTAGGTAAAGGAACAGCTTCAATCAACCGACTGCAACAACAGCCTCAGACTGTCTGCTTCATTGGCCTTGAATGCTTTCTCTAGTCCCTGCATGGCCTGCCAGCATAATATGATTGACACTAACACTAGTGATGGGATCGGCAGTTCCTTTGACTGTATTGAATCACTAGAATCAGTTCCTTAAAATGATTCGTTCAAAAAATTCGTTCACCGAATCCCCCCCGTAGTACAGTACAGTGCAGACATTCGCGGGAGAAGCAGCAAATAGGCGCCCACACAACACTACCGCCCCTCCCTGAATCACGTTCGCGAACGACACGACACTAAGGGGGCGCCCCTTAGTACAGTACGTAGTACAGTACAGTGCAGACATTCGCGGGAGAAGCAGCAAATAGGGTGAACGCGAGTCCCCACGCACTGCGTAGGGACTCGCGTTAATCTAACAACAACAACAGTTGCAGTAGAAGGGATAATAATAATAATAATAATAATAATAATAATAATATGAATCAGAATTGATCCCCAAGGAGAAATGTATTTTTGTTACAATAACTGTGTAAATAATAGCCTATGTATGTGTACATACATTAGTTATTATTTTAATTTTAAATCTTCTCAAAACAGCCTGCCCTACACTTTACCCCCCGCCCCCACAGAGCGAGAGCGTTGTCGTTCACTGAGTGATTCATGTCGTTAATCCGCGGTGAACGAATCGTTCGCTCAGTCCCTCCCCCCGCCCTCTCATTGGCTGCGTCGTTCGCCGACGTCGAGGGTTCAGTGAGTCACAGAATGCGCCAGTTCCACTCATACCGGCATGGTCGCGGCGGAGCTCAACTGAACTGAGAAAGGAACGAATCAGTTCATGAAGTGATTCGGTTTAGTACGTTCACTCAAAAGATTCGTTCTTTCGAACAAATCGTTCGCGAACGACACAACACTAACTAACACCCCCATTCAACACTTTTCTTCAGCACGCTTTGTGCAAGGTGATTAGACTTACACTTCCTTTTATTGTCATTCAAATTTGAACTTTACAGTACAGATAAGGCAGCACGGTGGAAGAAGGGTTAGTGCGTCTGCCTCACAATACGAAGGTCCTGAGTAGTATTGAGTTCAATCCCGGGCTCGGGATCTTTCTGTGTGGAGTTTGCATGTTCTCCTCGTGACTGCGTGGGTTCCCTCCGGGTACTCCGGCTTCCTCCCACCTCCAAAGACATGCACCTGGGGATAGGTTGATTGGCAACACTAAATTGGCCCTAGTGTGTTAATGTGAGTGTGAATGTTGTCCGTCTATCTGTGTTGGCCCTGCGATGAGGTGGCGACTTGTCCAGGGTGTACCCCGCCTTCCGCCCGATTGTAGCTGAGATAGGCTCCAGCGCCCCCCGCGACCCCAAAGGGAATAAGCGGTAGAAAATGGATGGATGGATGGATACAGATAAGAACGAAATTTCGTTGCATTAGCTCATGCTAGTGCAGGATAAAAGAATAATAAGGTGCAGTGTGTTTGCATTTACAAAATAAGGTGCCAATATACAGAGATTTCTGTACAGATAAATATATTGCACTTTTGCATATCCATCCACGTTTATGGATGTATGTTATATTGTCTTTATAGTCCAGTGAGTTAAGTCGTTTTTTGGGAGAATTGACAGGATTATTATGATGCGTTCAAGAGTCTTATGGACTGAGGGAAGAAGCTGTTACAGAACCTGGAGGTTCTGCTACAGAGCCTGTGGAACCTCTTTCCAGAGTCCAGCAGTGAAAACAGTACTTGGTGGGGGTGGGGGGAGTCTCCACTGATTTTCTGAGCCCTGGTCAGGCAGCGGCTTTTTGCGTGCTCCCGGGGAGGAGGAAGAGGAGTCCTGATGATCCTTTCCGCCATCCTCACCACTCTCTGCAGAGACTTCCAGTCTGAGCTTCAGTCCAGACAGAGATGCAGTTGGTCAGTAGGCTCTCTATTTATGATCCCTGGAATCTTTATCTTTTGAGTGTACATATCCCGGTAGGGTTTGTGGCATTGAAAAAGGATGGAAATCACATCCAAATATCTCGTCAGTATTATGTCAAGACCGCAAACGACAGCTGTTTTAGGAGGTTCTCACAGGTAACAGAGAGGAAGCTGGTGGTAGAGAGACATGGATGACATTTCTCACTCAGGAATTGTGTGTTAAGTAATACACTTTATTAGCTTCAACAGCTGTAAAAAAACAACTGATCAGAACATGCTCGCAAGATTTTGATCAGACAGTTTCACAATTTCTCAGTGTCCAGTCGATATCTTTGAACCAATCATTTTGTCAAAAGTGAAATACAACTTCGAGACCACCTGCATGCTTGAAGTTCTCAACAGTGACTGAAAAAAAGCTTGTGGACGATACACTCCATGAAAGCTGTAAAGGCCTTACCAGTCATTCATCCAAACTACTCATGCACTTTGAGCAGCGTTCCTTCTCTCGAACTAATCAAGGTCTCTCGATTCTGTACTGCCTCACTTCTCTAAGAAGCGACAGATGTTCTGATTTTAAATCGGTAACACACTAACAAGCATGTCCATCACATTCCCTTCTGAGATGTAGCCAACCAGCTGCTACTGTCTCTGCTGCTTGATGGTGATAATTTACTCTGGATTTTGGATCTCCTGATATATTTGTATTATATTACCGTTATGAGGGCATTAAGTTTGGTGTCTCAAATAGTTTAATGTTCCAATGTAAAAACCTTGCTTTGTCTTCACTCTTTTCCTCAATGACAGAGAGCACGCTTCCCCCAAGCTTCAGCAAGCGTCTGCCAGAGTCCTTGACGGATTCGGTGGGTAAGACGGTCACCATGGAGACTTGGCTTTCTGGCTCCCAGCCCCTGAATGTCACCTGGTACAAGGACAACACAGAAGTCTGTGGGTCAGAAAAATATGATGTCACCTTTAAGAACAACATGGCCGTATTGTGTGTCCGAGACTCCAACATCTCCGACTGCGGTGTCTACACCTGTGAGGCTTCCAATGAGGCTGGTAAAGCTTCTTGTCAGGCTTCTCTTACAATTTCAGGTATGACATTCTGTTCATTGACTTTCATTATGTTTATATGTTAGGTGTAAGGTCACAAAACATGAGCTAAGAAGCAAGTTGTCATGAATTGCATACATCCTGTCTAGAGATCCTAACTGTCACAAGCCAACATGGTTATTAGTTTCTAAGTCAGTAACATAGCAATAGCAACCCAACCCTATTTTAGAAACTTGACTTTTGTCCTTTTATGGTCACAGAGTACCAATTAATCAAAGTTTATTTATATAACCCTTAATCACAAGTGTCTCAAAGGGCTGCACAAGCCACAACGACATCCATTCATTGGCCCTTCCCCATGATGCCAATCAGATCCCACATCAGAGCAAGAAAAAACTCAGCCCAATGGGAACAATGAGAAACCCTGGAAGGGACTGCAGATGGGCGACCGGTGCAATGGATGTCTAGTGGATTAAGTTAATAGTGTGAGAGTCCAGTCCATAGTGGATCTAGTTAATATTGTGAGAGTCCAGTCCATAGTGGAGCCAGCAGGGGATCATCTTGAATGGAGAAAGGTCAGCAGTGCAGAGACGTCCCCAACTGATGCACATAGGAGTCGTCCACCCTGGGTCCCGACTTTGAACAGCTAGTGCGTCATCTGTGGTCACCTGATGACCTCTCCACGCAAGAGAGGGTGGCAGAGCAGAAAAGAGAGACGGAAGATCAACTGGTCTACAAGGGGGGTCTATTTAAAGGCTAGAGTATACAAATGAGTTTTAAGATGGGACTGAAATGCTTCTACTGAGGTACAATCTGTAACAGTTACCGGTAGAACATTCCAGAGTACTGGAGCCCCAAAACAAAACGCTCTATAGCCCGCAGACTTTTTTTGGCCTCTGGGAATCACTAATAAGCCGGAGTTCTTAGAACATAGATTTCTGTCCGGGACATATGGTACAATACAATCAGCAAGATAGGATGGAGCTAGACCCTTTAGTATTTTATACGTTAGTAGTAAAACCTTAAAGTCACATCTTAAGTGCACAGGAAGCCAGTGCAGGTGAGCCAGTAAAGACAGAGTAGAAAATCCAACTGATAGAGAAAGAGTAAGTGCATCGGTTGGGGACGTCTCTGGGCCGCTCAGGATGGTCTCCTGCTGGCCCCACTATGGACTGGACTCTCACTATTATGCTAGATCCACTCGACGTCCATTGCACATCTGCGGTCCTCTCCAAGGGGGGGGTCCCCACATCTGCGGTCCTCTCCAAGGTTTCTCATTGTCCCATTGGGTTGAGTTTTTCCTTGCCCTGATGTGAGATCTGAACTGAGGATGTCGTTGTGGCTTGTGCAGCCCTTTGAGACACTTGTGATTTAGGGCTATATAAATAAACATTGATTGATAAGCTGAGCTAGAAGATGCTAATGATGTAGAAGAAAGCGCCCTAACTGTGTTCTTACTAAGGTTCTTCATTGGCCCTTCCCCATGATGCCAATCCCATTCATTTTCAGTTGTGGGCATCTGAGCTCAACGTCTACTATTCTTGTTTACAGAAACGAGCAAGCCTCCTAAATTTGACGTCCTTTTGCAACCGGTGACACTGTGCGAAGGCGATAATCTGAAGCTGAAATGTCATGTTGCCGGCTCTCCCCCGCTCATCGTCCACTGGATGAAGGACAGAAGGGAGATCAAGTCCAGCGCAAGTACAAAGATCACATTTGTGAATGGGACAGCTTGTTTGGAACTCAGCCAGTTGACTAAACCGGCTGCAGGAGATTACTTGTGCAAGGCCAGCAACGCCGCCGGCACCGACTTCTGCAAGGCCAGGGTCACCATCAAAGGTGCTTGGATGAATGGGTGGAAACGTATTTACTGTTGCCTCCTTCGTGACCTTGTCAACATAAATGATGAGAATACTTATTGTGTGAATGCTCCATCACACATAGTTTTTTTTTCTACACCAAAATTCATCTATTTATTGTGTGAATGTTCCAAAGCTTCTCCAGATTTTGGCGCGCTCTACCTTCCACATTTTCACCCGATTTAAACCATTCCCAACTTCAAACTGTTCAGCCTATTCAGGAATCGTGGGCTTTCCCTTGACAAATTCTCAGATTTCCCAGAATTCCAGGTTTTCCGGGATATTTTTCCCATTGAAAATGAATCAGCCATTTTTCAAACTGTCACCATTTCCACATTTTTCAACCGATTCAAACCATTCCACCTTCAACACATTCCACCATTCTGGAAATTCACACTATCATTTTTCCAAGTTTAAAAAAAGTCCAGTATATTCCAGAATTCCTGCTTTTCCCAAGCCCTATTTCCACCCTTTTTTCTGCCGACTACTCCTTCCACATTTTTTTACGCATTTCAACCGTTCCACCGTCAAAACATTCCTCTTAATTATGACAAAAAACAAAATAGTTTTTTGAACTGGAAAAATTCTCGGTTTTCCCGAAATTCTAGGAATTCCGTAATACCATTTCTCAACTCAACATGTTGCTATTTCAACATTTGTGGACCGATTTGAAAAATTTAAACACCAATCATTCATGTTTTTTACCATTTTCCAAAATTGCCTCTTTTCCCGAAATTCACAATTTTGGGGGAAATTCTTAAAAGTTCCACAATTCCCACATTTTTCATCTGATTCAAACCTTTCCAACTTCAAAATATTCAGCCTGTTTAGGAATTGTGTGCTCTACTTCAACAATTCGAAAAAAATTCCCGGATTCCCATAATTCCTTTTTTTTTTTTTTCATTTCCCCATTCAAAAAATAATTGTCAATTTTTCAAACTTCCACAATTCCCACATTCTTCAACCCATTCAAACCATTCCACCTTCAACACATTCAACTCATCCTGAACATTCAAACTATCATTTTTCCACATTCAACAAATTTCCAGGAATTCCCGTTTTTTTGTGACCTATTTCCACCCTTTTTAAGTTCCACTACTCCTTTCACATTTTTCAACCCATTTCAACCGTTCCACCGTCAAAGCTCTCCTCATCGTCAGAACAAAAAAACAAATTGGTTAAGGAACTAGAAACAGTCCCGGTTTTCCCGAATTTCCAGGAATTCCATAATACCATTTCTCAATTAAAAACTGTTTCTACTTCAACATTTCTTGACTGATTTAAACAATTCCAACACCAACCAATTCAGGACATTCATGCTCCTAATCAGTTTTTTTAAAATCCCGCTTTTCCCCAAATTTCCAGGAAGTTCCCTTTGAAATGAATGGGACATTTATCCAAGTTGCACAATTCCCACATTTTTCAACCAATTCAAACCATTCCAACATCAACACATTCCACTCATCCTGGACATTCAAACTTAACACTTTCCCAAGTTTCTAAACCAAATTCCAGTTTTCCTAGAAATTCAAACTCTTCAACATTCAAACTATTCTTACATTCATACTACATTCTGTCAGCATTTCAGTTCAACTTCAGCATTGGAGCATTCACATTCAATTCCTTCAGGAATTGCCTCATCTACTTACTGTTTTGATACTCACCTCAGTTACTTCTTTTAGAAAAAGATGCCAAGTTGGTCCCCGCCACCACGGCTCCCGGCCCCGCCACCACGGCTCCCGGCCCCGCCGCCACGGCTCCCGGCCCTGCCGCCACGGCTCCTGCCCCTGTGAAACACCTTGACAACCTTTTCTTCATTGAAGAACCAAAGAACGTTTCTGTCACAGAGAGTAAGTTGATTCAAAAGTTCTGAAACCAGTAGAGAGACTTGAAGTTTGAAGGCGAGTCTTTTGTGCCTATACAGTATTAAGGCCTTTGTCCTCAGAATGCTTGCTATAGAATTGAAGTGATGAACAGGTGTTGGTTTGGTTTGCATCTTCTCCACGTTACAGTGTGGCTGATTCTATCCAGGTTACTTGAGCTTTGATTCCTTCTGCACCTACACAGCTTTGTGCTTGACTGGAACTCACAAAGTCCTTAACTGACTAGGAAACATTGTGGCGTGGTTGTCAGGTGACTCAGTGTGCCGTTTAAAATACATGTGAAGGAGCTTTTTGCCAGTCAATCTAATTTTTAAGCCCTTTCACAATTGTAATGCTAAAAATTGCCAGATATTAAAAGTCAACTTTTCTTGCCTTTCGCTCCAAGTCAGCTAGGATAGGCTCTAGCTCTCCCCTTACCTGAATTAGGAAAGGCGGTTTAGAAAATGAATGAATAAATACACTTACCATGAACCATGTAACATAAACTAACGAGTGTACAATCACACCTCTTTGACATCAATTAGTAGTCTACAGTGATAACTGGATTTACAAACTTCATTGGTTCTTGAACATGGTTTGTCAATCCAAGTCAACATTGACGCTGCAGGTCAATTCCCATTTTGTTGCCCATAAGTGAACTGTTTCTGATTTTTTTCATGTCAGTGCAATCACTGCAATTACACATTTTTCATAACCGACCCAGGACTCTTTCGTATGTGGAAATAAATCACAGCACAGGCCAAGACTTTGGACACACCTTCTCATTCAATGTGTTTTCTTTATTTTCATGACTATTTACCTTGTAGATCAGGGGTGGTCAATTAATTTTTACCGGGGGCCGCATGAGCAACCTGAGCACTGCTGGAGGGCCACACCGAAAATATTTCAATTAAATTTTGCTCAAATTATTTTTGATATACTGTAAGATAAATTATAATAATAATAATAATTTCATTTAACCTAACTTAACTTTATACAAAAGCAGATTGCTTTTGATGGTTTTATTTTTAACACTGTCTTACACAACACTTCCTGATGTATAATACAATGCAAAATGTCAATACTGTCACTTTATCCTGCATCCTCTTTAAAAGTCCAACGTTTTTCCCCATCAGATTTGGACAACCATCTGTTGTCACACCTGCCAGCTTGTCCCATTTCAGTCCTAACATGTCCAAACACGCATTTACCTATGTGAACAAGTCATTACCTGTGGTTGTCTCTTTAATTGACTGCATGGCTGCCAGCTCCTCCGTGATTTGAAAGTCTGCAGTTATCCCACATAAGAAGATGAGCAGCTGGGCGGTGTCACGTACATCGCAGCTCTCATCCAAAGCCTGCGAAAAACGGTCAAAGTCGGCCGTTCTGTTCTTCAGCTGAAGCTCCAAGTTTCCAGCGATGGTCTCAACCCGCCTCGTTACAGTGCGTCGGGAGAGTGACACGTTCTCAAATGTGCCCCTCTTCTTCGGGCATATCAGCGCAACAGAGTCCAATAAGCACTCCTTAATAAACTCTCCGTCAGAATGGGGGTGTGAAATTTGGCAAAAAGTCCTTGCTGGGTTTGCAGTTTTTACCATCAACGCATCAGCTTCCCTTGTGCACGCTTCATCAGACAGATTCCGCTTATTTTTCCTCGTGCTTCGTCGTGTAGTGGCGATTCAAATTATATTCTTTAAACACAGCAACCTGTGTACCACAAATTAAGCACACGGCTTTACCTTTAATTTCTGTAAAGAAATACTTGGCAGTCCATGTCTTGTTGAAAACACGCCATTCGTCATCAACTTTTCTCTTTTTAGCGTCTCGGGGGCCGCCGAACGCCCATGTCTGGTGTAGATTGTCACATCAAAACTATGAATGAGAAGGAAAAACACAACAAAAAAGACAGAATTGATTTGATAACACAATTAAACACGATGCACAAACGCTCTCTATTGCATGCTTACCATGTACTTGTACTAAGGACTTTCAACAGACGTGTCATGTTTTTTATTGATGTTGTTTGGCAGAGGGCACGGCCACCTTCATCGCCAAGATCGGAGGTGAGCCCATCCCCAGCGTGAAGTGGATGAAGGGCAAGTGGCGGCAGATCACACCTGGTGGTCGCGTGACAACTGAGCACAAAGGCCAGAATGCTAAACTGGAGATAAGAGAAGTGACCAAGTCGGATGCGGGTCACTACAGATGTGTGGCCTCCAACAAACACGGCGAGATCGAGTGCGGTGCTGAGATGGCCGTCACCAAAAGGGAGGAAGCAGCAGGGCTTCAGGACATACGGATTATGCTGAAGAAGTAAGTTCCGGTTGGCACTGACCAAAATAATAGTCAAGCAGACACTTACAGTCATGGTCAAAAGTTTACATACACTTTTAAAGAATGGGGTGTGCCAAGACCGGCCTCGAAGACAGCGACAGGTGCGTAGATGGCCCAGGTGGGCCTTGTTATTTAATCACCCGTCGCCTTTATTAGCAGCAGCCGGGATGAGACACGTTGTTTGGCGCTGGAGTGAGAGCGAGCGAGAGACGGACACGAGAAGACAGTTGCTGGAAAGCAAACCCCTGCACGAACTTATACAAATAAAACAGTGTTATAACCCTGATCCGGGTTCTCATGGCGGTGTTTGGTGGTCTGAGGAACCCACTGGAGGGCAACCTCCACAATCATGTTATGGCTGTCTTGAGTTTCCAATCATTTCTACAACTCTTGTTTTTTGGTTGGTCACAAAAAACATTCATGAAGTTTGCTTCTTTTATGAATTTATTATGGGTCTACTGAAAATGTGAGGGTCAAAAGTATACATACAGCAATGTTAATATTTGCTTACATGTCCCTTGGCAAGTTGACCTGCAATAAGGCGCTTTTGGTAGCCATCCACAAGCTTCTGCTTGACCACTTGACCACAAAAATGGTGCAGTTCAGCTAAATGTGTTGCTTTTCTGACATGGACTTGTTTCTTCAGCATTGTCCACACCTTTAAGTCAGGCCATTCTAAAACCTTCATTCTAGCCTGATTTAGCCATTCCTTTACCATTTTGAGGTGTGTTTGGGGTCTTTGTCCTGTTGGAACACCCAACAAGACCCAACCTCCGGGCTGATGATTTTAGCTTGTCCTGAACAATTTGGAGCTAATCCTCCTTTTTCATTGTCCCATTTAAAGCAGCAGTTCCATTGGCAGCAAAACAGGCCCAGAGCATAATACTGCCACCACCATGCTTGACGGTAGGCTTGGTGTTCTTGGGATTAAAGGCCTCATCTTTTCTCCTCCAAACATATTGCTGGGTGTTGTGGCCAAACAGCTCCATTTTGGTTTCATATCTCAAGACAGCCATGACATGATGTTCTTTACAAACTTTTGACCACGACTGTAAATGTTTCAGCTTCTGTGCCACCTTCAGACTCGTCTCCTCAGATAACTTGCCATGGAATTGTGGACATGATGTTTCTTCCTGTGCCTTAGGACTCCCTCCAAGCAGAAGAGTCCCAAGAAAGAAGAGGAGATCAACATTGTAGAGTTGCTCCGAGGTGAAGAGCCAAAGGACTACGAGAAGGTTTTAAGGGAGCATGAGATCCACGACTACCGTGCGATCCTCCAGGCCATGGATCTTCTGAAGAGAGAAAAGGAAACGGAGGCTGGAAAGGCGGTAAGCAATTTCCCGTCAGGTCCTATTGAATGATAAGTACTCATTTCTTCTTACTGTCAATGGTGGTGTGTTGGAACTGTTGCACCACTTGTGGGTGAAAAGTGCAATTTAAATCAAGTTTTGATTGATTGATATCTAATCAATGAAGGGAAGGATTGTGCTTGATTGATCAATGAGGGTTGCTATATTAAATATACTGTAAAACGTATTTTCCAGACTACAAGGCGCACTTAAAATCATTTTTGTTTCACAAAACTCGGCAGTGCGCCTTGTAACCCGGTGCGCCTAATGTACGGAATAATTCTGGTTTTGCTCACCGACCTCGAAGCTATTTTATTTGGTACATGGTGTAGTGATAAGTGTGACCAGTAGATGGCAGTCAAACATAAGAGATACATGTAAACTGCAATATGATGGCAGTCACACATAAGGGATACGTCTAGACTGCAGTATGACTCAAGTAAACAACACCAACATCTTATATGTTCCATTGAAAATATAGAACATTACACACGGCGCTTAAAAATGTTTTAGTAGGACTTTGGTAAGCTATGAAGCCACACCGCTTGATGGATTGTACTGTGCTTCAACATAGGAGTATTATTATGCTGTGTGTATAAGGTAAGACATCCGAATCCATGGTTCTCGCCCGTAAAAGGGTGGAGTGCCATCTCCGGGTTGGGGAGGAGACCCTGCCCCAAGTGGAGGAGTTCAAGTACCTCGGAGTCTTGTTCACGAGTGAGGGAAGAGTGGATGGTGAGATCGACAGGCGGATCGGTGCGGCGTCTTCAGTAATGCGGACGCTGTATCGATCCGTTGTGGTGAAGAAGGAGCTGAGCCGGAAGGCAAAGCTCTCAATTTACCGCTCGATCTACGTTCCCATCCTCACCTATGGTCATGAGCTTTGGGTTATGACCGAAAGGACAAGATCACGGGTACAAGCGGCCCAAATGAGTTTCCTCCGCCGGGTGGCGGGGCTCTCCCTTAGAGATAGGGTGAGAAGCTCTGCCATCCGGGAGGAGCTCAAAGTAAAGCCGCTGCTCCTCCACATGGAGAGGAGCCAGATGAGGTGGTTCAGGCATCTGGTCAGGATGCCACCCGAACGCCTCCCTAGGGAGGTGTTTAGGGCACGTCCGACCGGTAGGAGGCCACGGGGAAGACCCAGGACACGTTGGGAAGACTATGTCTCCCGGCTGGCCTGGGAACGCCTCGGGATCCCCCGGGAGGAGCTGGACCAAGTGGCTGAGGTGATGGAAGTCTGGGCTTCCCTACTTAAGCTGCTGCCCCCGCGACCCGACCTCGGATAAGCGGAAGAAGATGGATGGATGGATGGATATTATCTGGTGTTTTGTTTTGCAATATTATACAAAAGCAACTTTTCTTACCTTCTAGTACCTGCTGATCTGTATTTGGGATCTGCATAAGTCCTGAAAAATTGCACGCGTCCGCCTTTGTAGTCCGTGCCGACAACCGTAGTCGATAAGCTTCTTCTTTTCCTCTATCTTCTTGTTATGTGACATTCATCCTCCGCTGTTGCCATTTCTAATATAAAGTATGGTAAAGTTCTTACTTATATCTGTCAGTAAACTCGCCATGAAAGCACTAAAACATACCGGTGTAGTGAGTTTACATTATTCACCCAAGGAACTTGAGTTATTAGAGAGTTCCGGTCACGGGACACATTTCGGGCGTTGTTGTTGCACTGGTGAGCCACGGATGAGGAGATGCTGCTCCGTTATTGATTGAAGTAAAGTCTGAATGTCATTAAAACAGTTAGCGCCATCTTTTGACACTTCTTCCACCCCCGTCCTTGCACGCTACACCGCTACAACAAAGTTGACGGGGAGAAGACGCTGTGGAAGGTGAGCCACGTAAATAAGACCGCCCACAAAACGGCGCAGCCTGAAGAGACTGTCAGAAAGCGACTTGAAGATGATGTGTAAAACATCATCTATGCAACATTTTGAGCAAAGAACCACCATTACATGTTATGTAGACCACAAGGAAGTATTTTACATTTAGAAATAAATCATACTATGACTCCTTTAATGCGCCCTATAATCCGGTGCGCCTTATATATGAAAAAAGATCGAAAATAGACCATCGGCATTGCGCCTTATAATCCCCTGCGCCCTATGGTCCAGAAACCACTAAATATACAGTATTTGTATTTGTATTGATGTCATGGATGTGTTCTGGTGCAGGAGGCGGAGCATGGTGGTCGGGTAGGTGAAGAAGACCTGGCCCGACTCATCCAGCAGCTTGAAGGACGCGTGGACACAGAGGTAAGACAGGCATGATGATTAAAAAGTAAGATGTAGCACTTTTGAAATGGTCGATGGCATCATTTTACTGTTAGTCCAAGTAAGAACACAGAGTTTAAGTAAAGCAATCTGTTAAGTGTCTACTCCATGAAATGACTTTGAACCCGCAGCCCATTGCTGTCTTGGAAGACATCAGTGACCAGGTGGTGACTGAAAACCAGAGCGCCACCTTTCAGTGCCGTATCAAGATCAACTACCCAGAGATCACGCTGACCTGGTACAACGGAACCCAGAGACTGGAGAGCAACGACAAATATGCCATCAGCAGCGATGGTGAACACCACTGCTTGAACATCCAGGACTGCCAGTCCAAAGACCAGGGAAACTACCGGGTGGTGTGTGGTCCTCACATCTCCAATGCCAAGCTGACCGTCTCAGGTAAGAGTGGAAACGCCCGACTTGTCTTTGTGTCTTCAGGTGTACTCACACTAGGCCAGAAGTACCGTGCTCCGGCCCGTGTCACAAAGTCATCACTTTTGGCTAGAGCGCTCTGATCGGAGCTCAAGATAGCATGATTGGAAGAAATGGTCTTGGGTATGGGTCCAACATGAATTCTCAGCAGGGCCAGGAGAGGGTGGGGGAATCACATTTGAGTCCAGCACGGCACGAATGGTCTAGTGTGATAACAGCCTTCAACATGTCTGTATGCGTCCTTGGATCATCAGTCGGTCATTCAGATGTCAGCTTGACCAGCTTCTTCTTTGTCTTTGTCCAGTTTTTCTTTTTTGCGCCTTCTTTCACATTTTCTTTGCCTTCGGAAGATCCATAAAGCTGCTTTTAAAGGCTCAAGTGCATCTTAAAAAAAAATTGCCTTTCTTATTGCAGCTTTGACACATTTTTGCTCAGTTAACGTGGAACATCTAACCTTATAGCCAGAACAAGCTCATCATGAAAAGTCTGCTTGGCCAGTCAAACTTATTTTTTGTGATGCTGCACTAAGCCCTCATGACATTGGATCAGGAAGTAGAATAGAAGACTGCCCGTGGCCATTGTAGAGTTGACATGAACTTTCTTGATGTTTCAAGTTCCCGAGGTTTACAGCACACCAGAAGAGGCGCCTTCTGCACCTGAAGCTGCGCCCCCTGCTCCACCTAAAGGTATTTGTAAATACCTGCTGTCGGTTTTCTTTGTTCTTCTTCAGCATAGTTGTGTTCCTTATCTTGATAAGTAGTGGTCCGAAAAGTCAAATGACTTAATATTTTTAAGAAGCTGACACCGAGAAGCTGGAGATGATGGCTGCTGCGTTGCCTCAACAAGAGGAACACAGGGTCCCTGAAGGTAACAATAACGTCTTCTTTAGAGCCTTCACTTGTTTTGTGTTTTCAAGGTGTGACATGTCTGCTGTCCTCTTACGATGTGTGTAGCATTGCTGTCTGTATTTTGTTAGTCTGTCAATATGACCCGTCTACTGTATTGAAGTCTTTGTTGTCTCTGTTAACCTTAAAGAATTGAAAACATACCGCAAAGCAGAGCCAATGACTGAATCAGAACTGGAACAAGAACCAGAAGTTGAACCAGAACAAGAAGTTGAATCAGAACAAGAACTACAAGCTGAACCACAAGAAAAAGCAGAACCTGAACCTGAACCAGGACAAGAACTGGAAGTAGAACCAGAACAAGAAGTTGAATCAGAACATGAACCAGAAGTTGAATCAGAACAAGAACTACAAGATAAACCACAAGTAAAAGCAGAACCTGAACCTGAAGCTGAACCAGAACAAGAACCGGAAGCTGAACCAGAACAAAAAACCGAAGCAGAACCAGAGCTACAACCAGGACCGGAACCAAACCAAGAACTAGAAGCTGCACCAAAAGCTGAAGAAGAATCAGAACTATATTCCCAACCCAAATCTAAACAAGAACCAGATGCAAAACCAGAAGCTGCACCTAAAACAAAAAAGGCAGTAGCTACAAAGGCTGATCCAGATCTTTTTCAAGTGGAGTTGAAGTCTGAGCCGCAAGTAGATCCAAAGGTGACTCCAGTGTCTAAGAAGACTTCAGTAGAGGCAGACAAGCTTAAGACTTCCAAGAAAAGAACGGAGACTTCTAAAGTGCGAGGTAATGTCAGTCACTCTTCATACCTTGGCCACATTCTTCATTCTTGCTTGTTTGGTAATGTACAAACTACAACACAATGACGACATCTCAGATGATGACAGATCTCTCAAGAAGTGTTTTCATAACACTCATTAAAACAAACATGACCTTCAATGTTTCAGTGTAATTTTAAGTCTAAACCATATGTAATTATTCTCTTAAGTGGAAGAAACATTCCCACCAGAAGAACCAAGGCTCTTAATGGTCACCAGCCCTATAGCTGAAGCCGTTCCTGCACAAGGTACTGCATAGAAAAGCTTACCCTTCATTTGTTGATGGGAGTTGAGTTGTACTTTGTATTTGTCTGCATGTTCGGCACTCGATAGAGTGTGATTTGTCAGATGTTTGTCAAATTAATCTTTTTCAAACATTTTTGAAGTTGTCCCAGAAGTGAGACAATCCAACGTCATCAATGAGGAGCCAGAGAAAACAGATATGTTACCTCCCCACGATAAGCCACAAGAACCAAAGCATCAACTAGTAACACCAAAGACCATGACCAAAGAAGTCAAAAAGTTTGAAGATCAATCAAGGGTGACCATAACCCCAAAGACGGTTCGAGAAGCTACGTCACAAAAAGAACCCCCAACAAAACAAGAGAAAAGTCGACAGTTTGAGGAGCCAGAACATCTTTGCCAAGCTGGTCCACAAGCAAAAGACTCAAAAAGACCAAAGCAAATACCTAAGAAGCCACAACAAGGTAGCTATCCTAGCATGTCATATCGAATCCCCAATCATCTTATTGAATTTTGTCTGACTTATCCAAGTTGTTTGATCCTGATGTGTGTTTGTTGTCTTTGTCTACTGGCACCATGGACATAGACAAGTGCTACACAACACCAGTGATCTAGCTAACAGTTAATAGTTCAACCTTTTCCAGAGCAGCGTTTGTGTGTCATGTGTCTGTACTGTTCTACATGTGGTGTCGTCAGAGTAAATGATAACCTTGAACTGAATGACCACACTAAAATGTTCTATTTGTCTGTGTCACTTTCTTCTTGGCCACTGCTCCGTGGTGCAAATCTTCCACCTTGATGATCCCAGCTTCTCTTGCGGCCGAGAACAGAGAGACCATCGCTGAAAATGTTGTCGTACTAAAGGATGCTCAAGAAGTAAAGATCTTTAAGCTCCATCACACAGAAGAGAAAGCTGGGACAGTTGAAAAAGAAATTGGAGAGAGAAAGGAAGACCAGAGCCAACAGAACATTCTTACTAAGGAAGAGAAAGTTGGGACAGTTGAAAAAGAAATTGGAGAGAGAAAGGAAGACCAGAGCCAACAGAACATTCTTACACAGGAAAAGGGGAATGTTCATACATGGTACGTTGAAGGCCGCCCAGTTAGCAGTCCTGAGCCCTTTGAGAAAACCGAATTATCTTGCATAGACAACGATGGTAACACATTGGTGGAACATTTTGACCCTGAACACAAAACCACACTAGCAGGAACTTTAGATACTTACGATGAAAACAAGAAAACCCCAGCAACAGAGGCTATGACAAAGAAACATACTCTGACTGACAAAAGTGATTTGCAAATACAACTCAAAGAGGTAGAAACTGAAGTGTCAATACGTACACACAAAGCATTACCCAAACCAAGTTGGCAAGCTGATCCTGCTGAAGAGTCACATCCTTCTCAAACTGCTGTTTCCCATCTCATAAGAGGCAGTCCTCCCACTGAAGAGCTGGTAACATCTCCAGCTGACAAAGTCAAAGATGTGTCTTGTGAGGAAAGTGCAGAGAAATCACCTTTAAAGAACAGAATGTCCCCTCAAGAAGAATCCGTCCTGTCTAAAACAGAACTCCGCCGTGTTCAAGTCCATAAACCCTTGAAGGACACGGCTCCATCAGCAAGGAGTACAATGTTTCCTTTAGGGGAAGCATCTCCTCTTAAAGTAGATACTTCCTCAAACAATGTGTCCTCACCCAAACTTGTTGGACCACAGCCGAAACCTCTTACAACTGAGATGCATCTCTCTTCACCACGAAAACATGAAGATTGTGCTGAAACACATTTCACGGAAGAACGGACAAGAACTGAGCAGTCAGCAGGGAAAGAAGATGGCGGAAAGCAGAGTCAAGTAAAGAAATCACAGATGGAAAAGTTGATGCTTCATAAAGGTATTGAGGCCATGATCCACCCTCTTCCAAGACTTGCTCATGGTCTGAACCATGTTTTCTTCCCCTACTTACACAAACTAAACCCTTTTGTCACTTTTCAATATTATCACTTGACTTCCACTCATCTTCACTCCTACCTGGTTGGGTTATTTTGTGGATAGTTGTTTGTTGTGCATCTACCTCAACATGTATTCAGTACTATACTCACATAGTCTTGTTTGATGTGGTGTTTGGACTGAGCTTGTTCTGGCCATAATCCTGGCATCTCTTGTTCCTGAAGCGTCTCCTCCAGAGACAAAACCATCTATGGCAGTACCTTCACCGCCCACAGAGAAAGTTGCTCCACCTTCAGGTAATGGTTAATAGTTTTTGTGGTTTGCTGTAGTCTCTGTACATGTTTGTCTTTTTGTGACAATACATGTCTCAAGTCTTTTCTTTGTGGCTGACGTGTCTTGGTGTCTTTGGTATTCTTTATGTCAAAATATATCCTTCAGAGAAGAAAGAGTTGAAAGGCTTGGCTCCTTCTGGTCTAGACCACAAAGTATCTCCTCCCGCAGGTACATCTTTAATAACTTCCTCTTTAAAGAAATGTGTCTTGTTCAAATTGGCTGAGCGGTCCGATCTCTTCTGTATGTTTGTGTCTACATGTCCATTTGCTGATCTTTGTCCTTGTGTGGTTTTCTGGGTGTGATCATTGTTTTGTTCTATCTTTAAGTGCCTCCTCCAAAGGAGAAGAAAGTGCCTGCACCCGCACCAAAGCCTCCAGCTGAACTCATTCCTTCTCCAGGTAGTGTCATGTTGTGTCCGCCATCCATAGTGCATAAATACTTTCTTTGCCGTGGCATCAAAATATATCTAGTTTGGTTTGAGTCTTAAAGTGCGTTTAATGTTGTTGCCATGTTTGTGGTCCATCTTGTTCTGGCAGAGGAGAAACCTTTGGAACCATCTTCTGTTGTGAAGGATGTGTCTTCACCTACAGGTAACAATTGTCACCAAGGTGGTGAAAAAAAATGTGTTGTTATGCACTGAACATTTACCAATATTTCTGTATAAAAAAAAATATCTTGATTTCAACTCTTCACAAATGTGAAAAACTTTGGCAATAACTGTACTAACATTTATTTCATTTAACTGCAGACAAGGAACCAGTTAAAGCTCCAGGACCAACTAAAGGTATACTCATGTTTACTATGAAAGAACAAAAAACTATATGTTGCGCTGAATTGTGTTGTTTGTCACTCAGTTTTGAATATGTGTCTATGTGTGCTTGTATGTAAACAATCAAACAATCATTTATTTGCTGCATCAATCACAGCGCCTGCTACAAAGAAAGTTAAGAGTCCTCTTCAATCGGCAAAAGGGACAAAAACGACAGCAACACAGAAGATGAAGCGTACAGTTACCTTCAATACCAAAGAGAAGGAAGCGATAGGGGAAGTCATCAGGTTGAAAAAAGTTCCAGGAAAACCTGCAGCAGCTGAGAAAGATGTACACAGTCAAAAGGCAGAGGTGACTAAGCATTTTGACCAAGAACTCAGTGTTCATGCTTTACACGACCGGGAAGATCGGGAGTTAATAACACACAGAAGATCCTTCACTACAGAAACTAGTCAACTTGACCCTTGTGAAGATCAAGAACATAAAGAGGTCGTTCTTCTGGAAGAAAAACAGGAACAAATCAATGAAAAACACATAATGGTCAAAGTGTCAACCACTGATCAAAAAGACACTAAAGTGCTTATTGCAGATACGCAGAATGAATCAGTTAAACTAAGACTATTTGAAAAAATCAAAACAGAATGCGAAGAAACACATTATATCAAACAGAAAAGTGGTCCCACCAAGCCAGAAGAACAACACGTTCGTAAAGAAGATGTCACCGAAATGACAGTTCTACTTTCTGATAGCGAGCACAGAGAGTTAACACTCCCGACAACTGAACAAGTCTTTATGTCAAATAAAGAGGCATCAACAACCATGAGGCCACCTAAAGATGTGCAGTATGGACATGGCAAAGAAGAGGTACGGAAGCCAGATGTGTCTAAAAAGACAAAAGAGGCAGACGATCAAGAAACAACAGTGAAACATTCTGAACCTGAGAGTGGACTCAGTCCGGAAAAGACAGTTCAACTCACCGCTAGTGCAAAATTCACAAAAGTTGGAGACGCTGCTTCCAGGGGTCCTGATTTAACACCTGGTGTTTGCAAAGAGTTGAAAAAGAAAGCTGATCTTGAGCCTCCAAAGGAGGAATATGTTAAAGCTCAACTAGTGTCTCCATCAGACAAGTTGCAAGTGAAACTAGAGCCTAAAGTTGTGCAGTATGGACAGGGCGATGAAGAGGTACTTGAGCCAGATGTGTCCAAAAAGACAAAAGAGGAAGAGGATCAAGAAACAACAGTGAAAGACTCTGAACCTGATAGTGGACCCAGTCCGAAAAAGACAGTTCACCCCACCACCAGTGCGAAATCCACAAAAGTTGGAGGCACTGCTTCCAGGGGTCCTGATTTAGCACTTGGTGTAAGCAAAGAGTTGAAAAAGAAAGCTCACATTGAGCCTCCAAAGGAGGAAGATGTTAAAGCTCAACTAGTGTCTCCATCAGACAAGTTGCAAGTGAAACTAGAGCCTAAAGTTGTGCAGTATGGACAGGGCGATGAAGAGGTACTTGAGCCAGATGTGTCAGAAAAGACAAAAGAGGAAGAGGATCAAGAAACAATAACAGTGAAACATTCTGAGCCTGATAGTGGACTCAGTCCGAAAAAGACAGTTCAACCCACCACCAGTGCGAAATCCACAAAAGTTGGAGGCACGGCTTCCAGGGGTCCTGATTTTGCCCCTGGTGTTTGCAAAGAGTTGAAAAAGGAAGCTGACATTGAGCCTCCGAAGGAGGAACATGTTAAAGCTCAACTATTGTCTCATTTAGACACCGTGCAAATGACTCTGAAGCCTGAAGTCCAAATAGAAGCAAAAGTGTCAGAGAAAGACGACACGCTTGTGGATACAAAAGTACTCAGTCACAAAAGAGATGGACGCTCTAAAAAATGTACGCAAGACGAACAAAAGCCTACAAGAGAGGAGCAGGGACCGGCTATTGTTCCTAAGGATGTCAGTGTCAGAATAATGACAGACATAATTCCACAAACAGAAGATGAACATGAAGTCCCACAGAGAAAAACAGATACCGTCAAAACAGTTGCCAAACTCCAGAGGACCTCATCACCTCGACCAAGTACAGAAAATGTTGAAGTTGAGCAGACTTTGAAAGACATTGAAAACTTTGAAGGAAAAAGGAAGACAGTTGAACTAACAAACAAGGTTGATGAGCCAAAACCCAGAGAACTCTTTGATAAAACTGCTTCTCCGAAGGTAAAAACCTTTTCAAAAACCGTTTCACCAAAAATGTCTGACGTTTCAAAGAAACCTTCCCCAGAGGAGGCCTCTCACCTGGATGAAACTGACAGTGTGAGGGTTCCCCTAATGAAAGAGGTCTCTCCAAGCGCAGTACAGGTGAAGAAAATTCCCACCCAGGTAGAGGAGGAAGTATTTGAAGATGAAGTCGAAGACGAGGACACGCAAGCGGATGAGGAGGCCTGGGGCTGGGAGCTGGTTCCCTTAGAGAGCTGGCAAGGTGAAGGGATGGATGGATCGCTGCAGACTCCAGGCATGCCTGACAGCCAACAAGGTGAGGCTACGTCTAGACAATTCCCACCCAATGAGTGGAGCCCCGCCCCCCCCCGCCCCCGCACAGTCCCATGCACGATCGACCATCCACAACAACTTGTTTCATCCTAATTTCACACTTTCAAGTCACCTGATCCAACTCTTTTGACAATACCATTGTCCTCTTCATCAGAATCATCATCATCTTCACTCTCATCCTTGGTTTGCAGAGTTAATCAAACGTGTTTGTTGTCCTTCTAAATGTCGTCTGTCCGTCTTCAATGTCGATGCTATTGTTTAAAAAGAAATATCAGGTCCTTGGAAAAAACTGAATATGTAACAGCCAATCTTTCCATGACTTATCCAGATGGCAAACCAGCAGAAGAACCTGCCAAAGGACTCGGACGAGGATTTCGGGGTGAGAACTATCGGTCTTCATGCAGTCAGACATGATTGTTTATCGTTTATGGTTATCTGCGTCATTTTTATTAACGTCTTAAAAGTCTTTCAGCTTTTTTTAAGTATCTT
Organism: Entelurus aequoreus; assembly: GCF_033978785.1. Taxonomy (NCBI): domain Eukaryota; kingdom Metazoa; phylum Chordata; class Actinopteri; order Syngnathiformes; family Syngnathidae; genus Entelurus; species Entelurus aequoreus. Next base: position 2,085,098 of record NC_084744.1, read on the forward strand.
CCTCCACAAGACTTTCTTTGTCCTAAACTCTTTACATTCAAACATCGCTGATTCTTCCATCACTTCCTACTTCCTCTTCTTAAAAGTAACCAGCTGTGTTTTTATTTCGGCCATTGCAGTGAGACAAACACCCTCTCCCGGTGACGGGGGCCGGGGGCGGGGCCTGAGGCCCGGTGGGAAAGGCCCTTCGCCACCGGAAGAACCTTTTGGCGGATTCAAGCTCAAAGCCGTCCCACTTAAGTTTATCAAGAAGATTCAGGACATCGTGCTGCAGGAAGCAGAATCTATCGGCTCGTCGGCCGTGTTCGAGTGTATGGTGTCGCCGTCCACTGCTATCACCACGTGGATGAAAGAAGACATTCCCCTGCGTGAGGGCCCCAAGTACCATCTCACATCTGACGGCAAAGATCGTACGATAACGGTCAAAGATGTCCAGCTGTCGGACACTGGAGTGTACACCTGTGTCGCCAAGAACGCTGGCAAGGAAATCACCTGCACCGCTAAACTGGTTGTTGAAGGTTAGGTCATTGATCTCCTTTATGGTTCAGGTACGGAATCCCGGTATTCTAGAGAATTGTAATGATTATTGTTCATGTGCAGAGCTGCCGGTGAAGTGGATCAAAGAGTTGGAAGTGGACACGTCGTGTACGAAAGGCCAGCCCATGTACCTCACATGTGAGCTCAACAAGGAGAGGGACACCGTCTGGAAGCGTGGTGGGGTGCAACTGAAGAGACAGTTGGGGAAGGTGGCCATCAACGTGATCGGCATGCAGCACGCCGTGACTATTCAGAATTCCATGGAGGAGGACGCTGGCGTTTACACATGCGAGGTGGTGGGGCAGGAGGACATCACCACCAGCACCAATGTCAAAGTGATCGGTAAGGAGCGTACACGGCATGAGGAGACCTCTTTAGCGTCTTGTCTCAGGAGACTTCAAAATGTGTCCAATAAAAAGTATGTGGACATATACACCTCTTCAATCTCTGGAGTTGACACTTTTGCTTACCTATCTACAGTGGTGGTCAAAAGTGTACATACACTTGTAAAGAACATCATGTCATGGCTGTCTTGACTTTACAATCATTTCTACAACTCTTATTTTTTTGTGATGTAGTGATTGGAGCACATACTTGTTGCTCACAAAAAACATTCATGAAGTTTGCTTCTTTTATGAATTTATTATGGCTCTACTCCGCTGCCCGGATCATAGTCTGTTTAAAGGCCTACTGAAATGATTTTTTTTTTATTTAAACGGGGATAGTAGATCCATTCTATGTGTCATACTTGATCATTTCGCGATATTGCCATATTTTTGCTGAAAGGATTTAGTAGAGAAAATTGACAATAAAGTTCGCAACTTTTGCTCGCTGATAAAAAAAAGTCTTGCCTGTAGCGGAAGTAGCGTGACGTCACAGGAGCTAGTATTCCTCACAATTCCCCGTTGTTTACAATGGAGCGAGAGAGATTCGGACTGAGAAAGCGACGATTACCCCATTAATTTGAGCGAGGATGAAAGATTCGTAGATGAGGAACGTTACAGTGAAGGACTAGAGTGCAGTGCAGGACGTATCTTTTTTCGCTCTGACCGTAACTTAGGTACAAGCTGGCTCATTGGATTCCACACTCTCCTTTTTCTATTGTGGATCACGGATTTGTATTTTAAACCACCTGGGATACTATATCCTCTTGAAAATGAGAGTCCAGAACGCCAAATGGACATTCAGTGCCTTTTATCTCCACGACAATACATCGGTGACACACTTATCTACTGAGCTAACGTGATAGCATCGTTCTCAAATGAAGATAGAAACAAAATAAATAAATCCCTGACTGGAAGGATAGACAGAAGATCAACAATACTATTAAACCATGGACATGTAACTACACGTTTAAAAATTCTCAGCCTGGTAAGGCTTAAAAATGCTGTTGCTAACGACGCTAAGGCTAATTTAGCAACTTAGCAACGGGACCTCACAGAACTATGATAAAACCTTAGCGCTCCACCTACGCCAGCCAGCCCTCATCTTCCCATCAACAGCCGTGCTCACCTGCGTTCCAGCGATCAACGGCGCGACGAAGGACTTCACCCGTGGGTTTGGCGGCAAGCATCGGCTAGGCCAGGGGTCGGCAACCTTTACCACTCAAAGAGCCATTTTGACGAGTTTCACAAATTAAAGATAACAATGGGAGCCGCATAACTCTTTTGAAATTTAAAATGAAATAACGCTGCATGCAAAGCTTTTTTATTACTTTTGGGCTATGTTTAGACCAGGGGTCTCAGACACACGCCCAGGCCCGCACCTTATTAAAACAAATTAATGTTAGTGCGGCCCGCGAGGTGTACATTAACGGTGCTTGTCAGCGCCATACTTGACAACTCTCCCAGTCTTCCCGGGAGACACCCGAAATGTGGGGCGTGTTGGCACTGTCTTTAGCGCCCTTTACAGTCTGCGCACACAGAGTAACTGCTTGGCCACATGTTGAATGCAGCTTCTGCTTTCACACGAAAGTTACAGCAAGGCATACTTAGTCAACAGTCACACAGCTTACACTGACGGTGGCTGTATAAAAACAACTTTAACACAACTTTAACACTGTTACGTTACAAATATGCGCCACACTGTGAACCCACACCAAAAAAGAATGACAAACACATTTCTGGAGAACATCTGGACCGTAACACAACATAAACACAACACATCAAATACCCAGAATCCCATGCAGCCCTAACTCTTTCGGTCTACATTGTACACCCCCACCAAACCCCGCCCACCTCAACCGACGCACGAAGGGGGTGGGGAGGGGGGTTGATGTGATGTGTGTGTGTGTGTGTGTGGGGGGGAGGTGGTGGTAGCGGGGTGTACAATGTAGACTGGAAGAGTTAGAGCTGCATGGGATTCTGGGTATTCGTTCTGTTGTATTTATGTTGTTTAACGGTGCGGATGTTCTCCAGAAATGTGTTTGTCATTCTTTTTTGGTGTGGGTTCACAGTGTGGCGCATATTTGTAACGTAACAGTGTTAAAGTTGTTTTATACGTCAGCCGTCAGTGTAAGCTGTGTGGCTGTTGAGCAAGTATGCCTTGCTGTCTCCTACGTGTGCAAGTAAAAGCTACATACACCATGTGGATGGGCTGGCACGGTGTTTGTACAGGCTATAGAGGATCAGAAACTTCAGTGCTATCATGGCACGCCCTTAATTAAGTTGTAGGGTGTAAATTGGAGAATATTTGCCTCGGGAAATTTTAATTTAGTTGTAAGGGTGAAAACTGGAGAATATTTATCCCGGGAGAGGCACTGAGATCCGTAAGTCTCCTGGGAAAATTGGGAGGGTCGGCAAGTATGCAGCTGAGCCGCATCAGAGTGGGCAAAGAGCCGCATGCGGCTCCGGAGCCGCGGGTTGCCGACCCCTGGGCTAGGCGTAGTAAGTAGTCCTTGTTGTGTTGCTGTAAGTATTGTACTTAGCCGCTAAGACACCGATCGATCCCACCTACGCCAGCCAGCCCTCATCTGCTCATCAACACCCGTGCTCACCTGCGTTCCAGCGATCGACGGAGCGACGAAGGACTTCACCCGATCACCGATGCGGTCGGCGGCTAGCGTCGGATGGCGCGTCTTCTATCCAAGTCAAAGTCCTCCTGGTTGTGTTGCTGCAGCCAGCCGCTAATACACCGATCCCACCTACAGCTTTCTTCTTTGCAGTCTCCATTGTTCATTAAACAAATTCCAAAAGATTCACCAACACAGATGTCCAGAATACTGTGGAATTTTGAGATGAAAACAGAGCTTTTTTGTATTGGATTCAATGGGATACCAATACTTCCGTTTCAACCATTGACGTCACGCGCATACGTCATCATACATAGACGTTTTCAACCGGAAGTTTAGCGGGAAGTTTAAAATGTCACTTTATAAGTTAACCCGGCCGTATTGGCATGTATTGCAATGTTAAGATTTCATCATTGATATATAAACTATCAGACTGCGTGGTCGCTAGTAGTGGCTTTCAGTAGGCCTTTAAGGTGAAGTGGAGTGGTTATGTTTTTTGCCGACACATATTGGCCGCAATAATTCATTGAGTTAAGTCATGACACAGTAAATTGAATGATGCAGACACGTTACTTACTGGATACTTTCTAACATGCCTTGGAGACTTTGTATGTGTCAGTAATATGCAACTATGATTATTGACACATGTGCTGTTTTAGACTGCAATATTGTTCAAGTAAGGACACTAATAACGTATGCTTAGCTGTTGTGTAGCTGCTAGCTCTTAAGAGCTTATAGCCTATGCCATGTTTACCTTTTGTAAAGGACTTGACTGAATTACAAGAAAAGACCAACCTTGTGTGCTTATACTGTTCGGCTGTCCATCTTTGCCCACATGAATGTCTTGCAGGAGCGACTGTATCAGGGCTTATGTCGGACATTTTGCATCAATACTTATTATTTTGCTGCTATCCGATATCGATATCGGATCAAAATAACCCCTGGTATTAACACAACCCCTCAAAAATGTGATTTGTACTTTGAAAAACTTTAAAGTGTATTTAACTTTTAAGTTGTAACGCATAAACTAATGTAGGCTACAATAGTACAAACTACAAAAGCAGTGAAGTTGTCACGTTGTGTAAATGCTCAATAAAAAGAGAATACAACAAATCCTTTTCAACTTATAATTATAAGTTATTATTATAATTAATTGAACACACTTCAAAGACACGATATGTCATGTTCAAACTGGTCAAGTTTGTTATGTTTTGCAAATATTCGCTCATTTGGAATTTGATGCCTGCGACATGTTTCCAAAAAAGCTGGCACAAGTGGCAAAAAAGAGTGAGAAAGTTGAGGAATGCACATCAAAGACTTATTTGGAACATCCCACAGGTGAACAGGCTAATTGGGAACAGGTGGGTGCCATGATTGGGCATAAAAGCAGCTTCCAGTCATTCACAAACAAGGACGGGGCGAGGGTCACCACTTTGTCAACAAATGCCTGAGCAAATTGTTTAAAGAACAACATTTCTCAACAAGGAATTTAGGGATTTCACCATCTACGCTCCGTAATATCATCAAAAGGTTCAGAGAATCTGGAGAAATCACTGCACGTAAGCCATGATATTACACACCTTGGATCCCTCAGGCGGTACAGCATCAAAAAGCCACATTAGTGTGTAAAGGATATCCCCACATGGGCTCAGGAACACTTCAGAAAACCACTGTCAGTAACTACAGTTGGTCGCTACATCTGTACGTGCAAGTTAAAGGCCTACTGAAATAAATTTTTTTTATTTAAACGGGGATAGCAGATCTATTCTATGTGTCATACTTGATCATTTTGCGATATTGCCATATTTTTGCTGAAAGGATTTAGTATAGAACAACGACGATAAAGATTGCAACTTTTGGTATCTGATAAAAAAAAGGCTTGCCCCTACCGGAAGTAGCGTGACGTAGTCAGTTGAACATATACGCAAAGTTGCGCACATACGGTCAAGCGATCAAATGTTTAGAAGCCAAAGCTGCATACTCACAGTAGCACGTCTGCGTCTTTGTCATCCAAATCAAAGTAATCCTGGTAAGAGTCTGTGTTGTCCCAGTTCTCTACAGGCGTCTGTGTATCGAAGTCAAAAGTCCTCCTGGTTAGAGTCTCTGTTATCCGAGTTCTTCCATCTTGACTGCATCTTTCGGAAATGTAAACAAAGAAGCGCCGGCTGTGTACTGTTGTTGCTGACTACGTTCGAAAAATACGTCCATTTCGCAGCGACAACTTTCTTCTTTGCTTGCTCAGCTTCCTTCTCCATAATGCAATGAACATGATTGCAACAGATTCACGAACACAGATGTCCAGAATACTGTGGAATTATGAAATGAAAACAGAGCTTTTTCGTATTGGCTTCAATGTGGAAGGCATACCCGTGTTCCCCGGGCTACGTCACGCGCATACGTCATCCTCAGAGGCGTTTTGAACCGGAAGTTTAGCGGCAAATTTAAAATGTCACTTTATAAGTTAACCCGGCCGTATTGGCATGTGTTATAATGTTAAGATTTCATCATTGATATATAAACTATCAGACTGCGTGGTCGCTAGTAGTGGCTTTCAGTAGGCCTTTAAAACTCCACTATGCAAAGCCATTTATCAACAACACCCAGAAACGCTTTGCTGGGCCCGAGCTTATCTAAGATGGACTGATGCAAAGTGGAAAAGTGTTCTGTGGTCTGACGAGTCCACATTTCAAATTGTTTTTGGAAACTGTGGACGTCGTGTCCTCCGGAACAAAGAGGAAAAGAACCACCCGGGCTGTTCTAGGGTGAAAGTGTAAAAGGCAACATGTGTGATGGTATGGGGGTGTATTAGTGGCCAAGACATGGGTAACTTACACATCTGTGAAGGCACCATTAATGCTGAAAGGTACATACAGCTTTTGGAGCAACATATGTTGCCATCCAAGCAACGTTATCATGGACGCCCCTGCTTATTTCAGCAAGACGATGCCATTGAAAAGGTGTGGTGCAATATGAAGGCTAAAATATGAGAAGGGAGACTGTTGAACAACTTAAGCTGTACATCAAGCAAGAATGGGAAAGAATTCCACGTCAAAAATGTGTCTCCTCACTTCCCAAACCTTTACTGAGTGTTGTTAAAAGGAAAGGCCATGTAACACACTGGTAAACATGCCTTTTTTGCAATGTGTCTATTCAATTGAATATAAGTTGAAAAGGATTTACAAATGTACATATAAAACCATTTATAACTAAGACTAGAGTATCATGTTTGTTAGGCGTGAACATATCTTGTGCTCTTATCCGCCCAGAGGTCATCAAAGACTGGCTGGTGAAGCCTCTGAGGGACCAGCACGTAAGACCCAAGTCCAAGGCAATATTCCGATGTCAGCTTTTCAAGGAAACGCCCAACTGGAAGTGGTACAAAGGCGAAACCGAGCTGGCACCTTCCGAAAAGGTGGAGATCGTCAAAGATGGCATCTTGATGACTCTCACCATCAATAACTGCCAGCCGGACGACGTGGCGGATTATACCGTGGAAGTGGAAGGCCGCAAGTACATGGCCAAGCTGAGCCTTGGAGGTGCGGTAGCAGCACAATGATTGACTCACTACCTCAATTTGTGGGTGCCATCCCAAATGAATGTGTCGGATGTGAAAGCCATGAAAAAAGACATCTTACTGGTACTCTTGTTGTGTGGTTCAGAGCGGGAAGCGGAGATCCTGAAGCCACTTGTTAGCCTCGAAGTGGTTGAGAAAGAAGAAGCCAACTTTGACACGGAGATTTCAGAGGACGACGTCGTTGGGGAATGGAAACTTCAGGGACAAGTGCTGACGCGATCTCCGGTAAGTTCTGCCGCTCCCTGTGCAGCATATGGACTCATGGTGGTTGCAAGTGTGTGTGTAAAGTTAAAGTTAAAGTTAAAGTACCAATGATTGTCACACACACTAGGTGTGGTGAAATTTGTCCTCTGCATTTGACCCATCCCCTTGTTCACCCCCCGGGAGGTGAGGGGAGCAGTGGGCAGCAGCGGCTGCTCCATTACTAATGATTCATGTAACTATAGCTGAAAAAATAGTACAATAGCAATAGGAGAGACTATTCATCCCTGAACACCACGGAGTTCATGTAGGCTTAATGATGCACTTACATTATTATATCATCTATCAGAGACAGAAACTCTTCATTTAACATAATGTCCTTTTTTGCTGCTTCAACACAGCTCAATCAACACAGAAAAAGGTGAAGTGAAATAACAGACAGACAGGGCTTTGCTGTCCGTAACACACACGCACACACTCCGCAAAATGAGCTAACGTTACGCTAAAAGCTAATTAGCCTTCACCTCAAGCCAGGACTGCGAGCGAGCTGAGCTGCAGTTTAACGTTTCTAGAAGGTCAACATAGTGATGTTACTAGTAGTTGACTGGGAGGTGTTTATTATCATTTGGGGAGAGTACGCTGCCTTATGCGCACCTGCTAAACACCTACCTGCTCATCACGACGCTGGAGCACTGACACCATGCGCTCTGAATACGCACTGCTGATTGGCTGTTACCGCTTTGTATGTAACCAATCAGATGGTTGTGTGGGTGGGACAATGCCGGGTGCTGCAGAGGCTGAACGAAGCGGAGCAGCTTGTTAAGACTTTAGCTTAGGCGGCTACTTAATATGTTCGTGTGGAAACTCGTTCGGTACACCTCCGAACCGAACCGAAACCCCCATACCGAAGCGGTTCAATACAAATACACGTACCGTTACACACCTACATGAGCGGGTACGAGGTTACAATGTTGTTTGCCGGCACCAGGTTCTGTAGATTGTATAAAATTGTGTTTTGAGCGCGAGATGCCTTTTTCCCCAGACGTGTGACATCAAAGCCGAAGGGACCAAACGTTTCCTGGCCTTAAAGAATGTCCAGCTGGACCAGGCGGGCGAAGTGTCCTATCAGGCTTTAAACGCCATCACCAGCGCCATGTTGACCGTCAAAGGTAAGCCCGGGAAAAATGTGCGATGTTTGTGTGCGTGTCGAAGCAGTAACCCACCAAAATGATTCAAACCTGGCAGAGATCGAAATGGGCTTTGTTGAGCCTGTCAAGGACGTTTCTGTTCCTGAAAAGAAACAAGCTAAGTTTGAATGCACCATCACCAAGGACGTGTCAAAGGTCTTGTGGTTCAGAGGGGCAGAGATTGTCGTCTCAGGCCCCAAATATGAAATGATCGACGATGGAAAGAAACACATGCTGATCATAAACAGCTGTGAGTTTGACGATGAGTCTGAGTACACAATAGAAGTTTTGGGTCAGAGATCAACTGGTCGGCTGACTGTGGAAGGTAAGTCCAATGCGATCACCTCCGTGGTGTTTCTTGCTCAAAGTGCTCGCTTGTGCGGGTCTCCTCTTTAACGAGCGTGGCAAATCCTGCTGTATTCCAGGCACCAGACTTAAAATTGTGAGGCAACTTGAAGACCAAACTGTCAAAGAAGGTAAAACGGCTCGCTTTGAGCTGGAGCTGACTCTTGACAACGTACCCGTGGTTTGGTACCGCAATGAAGTCAAACTACACTTGAGCCGAACGGTGATCACTCATGTGGAAGGAAAGACGCATGTTCTAGAAATGAAGGAGGTGACACTTGATGATGTCTGCCAGATTAAGGCAGAGGCTAAAGGAATAGTCTCAATGGCAAAGCTGACAGTCATAGGTAACACTTTTTTATTTTTGTTATTTTTGCATGTTGGTTTGATAATCAGTTTACAAGCTGTTTTAAATCCCTGAGAATGAGGTCCACCGTAATTGACCAGACCAATCAGTGGGCGGCAGTCCTTCACAACGACATTAAAATTTGACTCTTCTAAACTTGACTGGACTGTGTCGTTGCAGAGGGTGATGCTGTGTTTGTGGTGAAACTCCAAGACTACACGGCCACTGAAAAAGACCCGGTCTCTCTGGACTGTGAGCTCAGCAAAGATGTGCCTGTTGTTTGGTATTACGAGGAAAAGGAGATTATTGCCTCCAAGACGGTGGTAATAAAGACAGAGACCACTCGAAGGTCTTTGGTCCTGAGGAAAGTGGAGCTGAGCAGTAAGGGGAAGTACACCTGTGACTGTGGAACCGACAAGACGGTGGCTAACCTCAATATTGAAGGTTAAACTTAACTGTCACTTTGATGAAAATTGTCTTTGCTCATGGTTCTTATATTTGCACTTTTATGTGTCTTTGGTAGCTCGCAAGGTCAAATTGATTCGACCGATTTACGGTGTAGAGCTTTTTGATGGAGAAACGGCTCGTTTTGAGGTGGAGATCTCTGTGGACGATGTGCACGGGCAGTGGCAACTGAATGGCGTAGTCCTGAGTCCTTCTTCTGTGAGAGCCTCTTCTGCTGACTCTTCACATCTGCTTGTTTCATCTTTCAAGTGTCTTGGATTCAGGGATGATTATCTTTAAATCGGCAGGATGTGGACATCATCGAAGAGGGAGGCAAACACACGCTGATCCTGTACAACTGTAAAGTGCCCATGACGGGCGAAGTGGTTTATACGGCTGCCAACGCAAAGTGTGCTGCCAACTTGCATATCAAAGGTGACTCACCGACTGTCAAGTTTTTAGAAAATTCCAAGAAGTCTGTTTCGACAAGTTCAGAATTAAATGTCTTGGAATATTCAGCGTTTAAATGAACAAAGTCTTTTGAACCAGATTCATGTAGTCCAGCCGCAGTTCACCTTAAGTCACAGGACAACAACTTCACTTTTTTCGTCTTTCAGAACTTCCTCTCAACTTCCTGACGCCGCTGAGTGACGTGCATGTGTACGAGACAGACCCAGCCAGGTTTGAGGTGGAAGTGTCGAGAGCCCCGAAGAGCTTCCGCTGGCTGAAGGGTTCACAGGAGCTGCAGACTGACGACAAGTATGAAATAATCCAGGACGGGAACACGTACGCCCTGCTGATCCCATCGGCTGCCTATGAAGACGAAGCCACGTACATGTTTGAAGCAGATGACAAGAGAACGACCGGCAAGCTGGTCATCCAAGGTACCACATAGTATCTGGTAGATTGAAAAACAAGGAGAAGGCCATCGATTACCGTGCAGAGAAAAGGGGACTGTGGTTCCTCAACCACAAAAAATGTCTTGAGGTTTTTTTTGGGCTTTTCTTGTGACAGGTATCCGCCTGAAGTTTGTTAAACCCATCAAGGACGTGACGGTGAAGGAACGTGAAACGGCAGAGTTCAGCGTGCAACTCTCTCACGAAAAGATACCGGTGGTCTGGTACAAGAACGACGTGCGCCTTCACCCAAGCAAGGTGGTGCACATGTCGGAACAGGGAACCGTCCACACGCTGACCCTCAAGGAGGTCGTTATGGACGACACGTCCATGATCAAGGTGGAGGCCATGGACAAGAGTGTCAGCGCCATGCTCACCGTCATCGGTTAGTGTCCCGGAATCCACAATGCGGTGCTTCCTAGTGTTAGCTCTCATCTTCTTTTAGGATCTTCCAGTATTGCAAAGTCCCAACAGATGAGGTTTTTGTTTTTTGAATGGTTATCATCGGCTTTACTAACACTTCAACAAGTATGCTGCGTACACTGTGTACTTAGTTTCTGAGTCGGTGTAGTATAGCGACCATTGAGTGCAACATCCTGGTACCACAGTGTATTGCCGTACTTCTCAGCGTAAACACACTCATGCGCTCAACAGACTTAAGTGTAAGTACCAAAGTACAACAGTTGAAACCCAGAAGAGAAGCGCCTATCTTTTCTTGTCTATCCCAACCTCGCCAGCTTGCCACTGAAACATGTTTCTCCGCAGAGGGCGACTTGTACTTCACCACCAAACTACAGAATTGCTCGGCTGTGGAAAAGGACCAAGTGAAGCTCGTGTGCGAGCTGAGCAGAGCCGCCGCAGACGTCAAATGGTACATGGGCGATAAAGAGCTCACACCCTCCAAAAACATCGCTCTGACCAGGGACGGCAAGAAACGTATCCTGACTATCCGCAAGGCTGAGAAGAGCGACATGGGCGAGTACTCCTGTGACTGCGGCTCGGACCAAACTACCGCTAATCTCAACATTGAAGGTAAAATGCATTGCTAACTCATACTATACTGCTATGAGAATGCTAGCACTGAGTTAACAAGTAGGGGAAGGTGGGGCTAGAAGTCACAAAACTTGTATTTCTTGTCTCATAGACTCGTCATAATTTAAAAAACTTTTCCAGATCAAAATGTTAAATAAGAACTCAAGTAATAACAGAGCAGGTAATATTTCATGTAACTATGTTTATTACCAAATATTTACAATTTTAGTGTTCACTATCAAGTGAGACTTTTTACCCCAGCTGTAGGGTAAATTGTCACAGTGCATGGGGTAAATTGTCTCACTCTATTTGATCCACGCCATTTGTACACGATCATTCTCTGGATTGAAGTTGCTTCGGCTGTTCTCAATTATATGGTTTTATTTCTATCAAGAAAACCTCTAGCCCAGTCAGATCCAGCCATCTCGTATTCGATCCAGGGTGGTGGTATATTGGTAACTTTGTTTGCCAGTGCCATTTGATATGCCAGCTTTCTTAAATCCGTAATTGTAATTCCATAGAATATTTTTGCATCTTTTTTTACATACTCTACCAAACTATCCTCTATCGTTTTAGTCAGCACTTGGCGGTGAGATGTGTAACCCAGTTAAACGTCATTCAGACTGTTGTTATTGGCTATGTAAACTTTAACATAGCGACCTAAGGTTTTATAGTTTACGTCAGGGGTCACCAAGGTGGTGCCCGCGGGCACCAGGTAGCCCGTAAGGACCAGATGAGTAGCCCGCTGGCCTGTTCTAAAAATAGCTCAAATAGCAGCACTTACCAGTGAGCTGCCTCTATTTTTTAAATTGTATTTATTTACTAGCAAGCTGGTCTCGCTTTGCCCGACATTTTTAATTCTAAGAGAGACAAAACTCAAATAGAATTTGAAAATCCAAGAAAATATTTTAAAGACTTGGTCTTCACTTGTTTGAATAAATGCATTTTTTTTTTTACTTTACTTCATATAACTTTCAGAAAGACAATTTTAGAGAAAAAAATACAACCTTATAATAATTTTAGGATTTTTAAACACATTTACCTTTTTACCTTTTAAATTCCTTCCTCTTCTTTCCTGACAATTTAAATCAATGTTCAAGTAAATTTATTTGTTTTATTGTAAAGAATAATAAATACATTTTAATTTAATTCTTCATTTTAGCTTCTGTTTTTTCGACGAAGAATATTTGTGAAATATTTCTTCAAACTTATTATGATTAAAATTCAAAAAAATTATTCTGGCAAATCTAGAAAATCTGTAGAATCAAATTTAAATCTTATTTCAAAGTCTTTTGAATTTCTTTTAAAATTTTTGTTCTGGAAAATCTAGAAGAAATAATGATTTGTCTTTGTTAGAAATATAGCTTGGTCCAATTTGTTATATATTCTAACAAAGTGCAGATTGGATTTTAACCTATTTAAAACATGTCATCAAAATTGTAAAATTAATCTTAATCAGGAAAATTGACTAATGATGTTCCATAAATTATTTTTTAAATTTTCTCAAAAAGATTCGAATTAGCTAGTTTTTCCTCTTCTTTTTTTCGGTTGAATTTTGAATTTTAAAGAGTCGAAATTGAAAATAAACTATGTTTCAAAATTTAATTGTCATTTTTTTCTTGTTTTCTCCTCTTTGAAACCGTTCAATTAAGTGTAAATATCATTAATTATTAATAATAACATAGAGTTAAAGGTAAATTGAGCAAATTGGCTATTTCTGGCAATTTATTGAAGTGTGTATCAAACTGGTAGCCCTTCGCATTAATCACTACCCAAGAAGTAGCTCTTGCTTTCAAAAAGGTTGCTGACCCCTGGTTTACGTCATTGATGCTGGCTGATTTTCTGATGCTTAGACCGCCTTTAACAACAGCTTCAGCAGCAGCTCCAGCAGCAGCTTCAGCAGCAGCTTCAGCAGCAGCCTCCATCGCATCTTTCGAAAACCGTCCACGTTCTGTTTTTCGTTTGTAGTCCCGCATCTGCAAAGAAATATTATTTTAGGTTGTACAAATAGACTCAGCTTAGCCTAAACATAACAGAAATGTACAATTATTCCAGTAAAATGATGGAGACATGTTACTCTCGACTCTTGGGGTAAGTTGTCACACAGTGTGACAACTTACCCCAAGGCAACTTCTGGTTCAAAACGTCATATTTGGGTCGACACGCTTTACATATCTAAACTAGAACTTATCCCATCCATTACTTATGTTTTTCACTATTTATTGCAACAAAAAGATTACGTTTATGATTACAAACATTAGTGTAACATCAAAATTCCTACCTTGAGCAAATCGTCTTCATAAGAAGGTAAAAATCACTGTAACTGTTTTTCTGATTCTGCTGCTAGAAACAAGATGGCTGACACTCACGCTTGAACAGAAGTATGTTTCCCGGATGTTATGACTTTAACAGGTTGCTCCCTCTACTGGAGATGCTGATAATAGGCTTGTGACAACTTACCCCTGTGACTTTTAGCCCCACCTTCCCCTACACGTGAAGAATGCTGGCATTGAGTCAACAGGTCAGAAATACTTTACTAATCCCCGAGGGGAAATTAAGATTTTCAGCACAATTCTATTCAAGAGCAGACAAACATTACGCCCCGAACAAGGTGAGAAACAAGTAAACGCTTAAAAAAAAATCAGTCTCAGCCTGGGCCCCTGGACAGGGGGTCACATAAACATGTGTGTAAGAGGGTAACATCAAAGGACATTAAAGACATTAAAAGAGCAGAGCTGATGCAGCCAGCCACTTCTACACACAGCCACAAAAATAAAACAACAACAACAAAACCTTTTACACTGTGGTGGCCTCTGCGGTGTTCCAAGCCATTGTCTGCTGGGGTGGGGGGAGCATGGCCAGAGACAGGAGCAGACCCAACAAATCAATCAATCAATCAATCAATGTTTATTTATATAGCCCTAAATCACAAGTGTCTCAAAGGGCTGTACAAGCCACAACGACATCCTCGGTACAGAGCCCACATACGGGCAAGGAAAACTCACCCCAGTGGGACGTCAATGTGAATGACTATGAGAAACCTTGGAGAGGACCGCATATGTGGGTAACCCCCCCCCCTCTAGGGGAGACCGAAAGCAATGGATGTCGAGTGGGTCTGACATAATATTGTGAAAGTCCAGTCCACAGTGGATCCAACACATCAGCGAGAGTCCAGTCCACAGCGGGGCCAACAGGAAACCATCCCGAGCGGAGACGGGTCAGCAGCGTAGAGATGTCTCCAACCGATGCACAGGCTAGCGGTCCACCCCGGGTCCCGACTCTGGACAACCAGCACTTCATCCGTGGCCACCGGACCTGTGCAACTCCCCCTCCGTAAGGGAGAGGGGAGCAGAGGAGAAAAGAAATGGCAGATCAACTGGTCTTAAAAGGGAGTCTATTTAAAGGCTAGAATATATAAATGAGTTTTAAGATGGGACTTAAATGCTTCTACTGAGGTAGCATCTCTAGCTTTTACCAGGAGGGCATTCCATAGTATTGGAGCCCGAATAGAAAACACTCTATAGCCCGCAGACTTTTTTTGGGCTCTGGGAATCACTAATAAGCCGGAGTTCTTTGAACGCAGATTTCTTGCCGGGACATATGGTACAATACAATCAGCAAGATAGGCAGGAGCTAAACCGTGTAATATTTTATACGTAAGTAGTAAAACCTTAAAGTCGCATCTTAGGTGCACAGGAAGCCAGTGCAAGTGAGCCAGTATAGGTATATATATATATGTATGTATATATGTACAGGTATATACAGTATAGGCGTAATATGATCAAACTTTCTTGTTTTTGTCAAAAGTCTAGCAGCCGCATTTTGTACCAACTGTAATCTTTTAATGCTAGTGTAGTGGATTGTCCGAAGCTTAAACAGGCAACAAAAGTAGTTTAGTACAACAAATGTATTTACCCATTATCAGAAGTGCAGGTTGAATTAAGTTGGCCGTGCAGACAGACCACGTGTTACTCCGGAGTAAACAAGACACACACAAGCCAAAATCACTGTCGAGTTCCGGTCTTCTGCCATTTTTTATATGTCTCTTGTGCGTCATTGTTCCTTATCGAGTGCGTCAATGTCTGGTTGTTTTCCCTATCTGTTCCATAACAACTCGAATCCTTTAGACAGTCAACACATTCTGTAGACAGGTTGGCACGACTTAATATTCACTTTTGTCCCACAACTGGTCCATTCAATGGCACAAAATACAAGAGAATTGAAAATGAGCGGACATTCTTAAAAGACAAGAAATATAGGTCAAAAGGTCAGAAATTCTACGACACTAGACATAGGAAGGCCCGAAAATAAAACGTTACAGTAATCGAGACGAGATGTAACGAACGCATGAATAATGACCTCAGCGTCGCTTGTGGACAAAATGGAGCGAATTTTAGCGATATTACGGAGATGAAAGAAGGCCGTTTTAGTAACACTCTTAATGTGCGACTCAAACGAGAGAGTTGTTTTAGTAACACTCTTAATGTGCGACTCAAACGAGAGAGTTGTTTTAGTAACACTCTTAATGTGCGACTCAAACGAGAGAGTTGTTTTAGTAACACTCTTAATGTGCGACTCAAACGAGAGAGTTGTTTTAGTAACACTCTTAATGTGCGACTCAAACGAGAGAGTTGTTTTAGTAACACTCTTAATGTGTGACTCAAAGGAGAGAGTTGTTTTAGTAACACTCTTAATGTGCGACTCAAACGAGAGAGTTGTTTTAGTAACACTCTTAATGTGTGACTCAAACGAGAGAGTTGTTTTAGTAACACTCTTAATGTGTGACTCAAACGAGAGAGTTGTTTTAGTAACACTCTTAACGTGCGACTCAAACGAGAGAGTTGTTTTAGTAACACTCTTAACGTGCGACTCAAACGAGAGAGTTGTTTTAGTAACACTCTTAACGTGCGACTCAAACGAGAGAGTTGTTTTAGTAACACTCTTAACGTGCGACTCAAACGAGAGAGTTGTTTTAGTAACACTCTTAATGTGTGACTCAAACGAGAGAGTTGTTTTAGTAACACTCTTAATGTGTGACTCAAACGAGAGAGTTGTTTTAGTAACACTCTTAATGTGCGACTCAAACGAGAGAGTTGTTTTAGTAACACTCTTAATGTGCGACTCAAACGAGAGAGTTGTTTTAGTAACACTCTTAACGTGCGACTCAAACGAGAGAGTTGTTTTAGTAACACTCTTAATGTGCGACTCAAACGAGAGAGTTGTTTTAGTAACACTCTTAATGTGTGACTCAAACGAGAGAGTTGTTTTAGTAACACTCTTAATGTGCGACTCAAACGAGAGAGTTGTTTTAGTAACACTCTTAATGTGCGACTCAAACGAGAGAGTTGTTTTAGTAACACTCTTAATGTGCGACTCAAACGAGAGAGTTGTTTTAGTAACACTCTTAATGTGCGACTCAAAGGAGAGAGTTGTTTTAGTAACACTCTTAATGTGTGACTCAAACGAGAGAGTTGTTTTAGTAACACTCTTAATGTGCGACTCAAACGAGAGAGTTGTTTTAGTAACACTCTTAATGTGCGACTCAAACGAGAGAGTTGTTTTAGTAACACTCTTAATGTGCGACTCAAACGAGAGAGTTGTTTTAGTAACACTCTTAATGTGCGACTCAAACGAGAGAGTTGTTTTAGTAACACTCTTAATGTGCGACTCAAACGAGAGAGTTGTTTAGTAACACTCTTAATGTGCGACTCAAACGAGAGAGTTGTTTTAGTAACACTCTTAATGTGCGAGTCAAAGGAGAGAGTTGTTTTAGTAACACTCTTAATGTGTGACTCAAAGGAGAGAGTTGTTTTAGTAACACTCTTAATGTGTGACTCAAACGAGAGAGTTGTTTTAGTAACACTCTTAATGTGCGACTCAAACGAGAGAGTTGTTTTAGTACCACTCTTAATGTGTGACTCAAACGAGAGAGTTGTTTTAGTAACACTCTTAATGTGTGACTCAAACGAGAGAGTTGTTTTAGTAACACTCTTAATGTGCGACTCAAACGAGAGAGTTGTTTTAGTAACACTCTTAATGTGTGACTCAAAGGAGAGAGTTGTTTTAGTAACACTCTTAATGTGTGACTCAAACGAGAGAGTTGTTTTAGTAACACTCTTAATGTGCGACTCAAACGAGAGAGTTGTTTTAGTAACACTCTTAATGTGCGACTCAAACGAGAGAGTTGTTTTAGTAACACTCTTAATGTGCGACTCAAACGAGAGAGTTGTTTTAGTAACACTCTTAATGTGCGACTCAAACGAGAGAGTTGTTTTAGTAACACTCTTAATGTGCGACTCAAACGAGAGAGTTGTTTTAGTAACACTCTTAATGTGCGAGTCAAAGGAGAGAGTTGTTTTAGTAACACTCTTAATGTGTGACTCAAAGGAGAGAGTTGTTTTAGTAACACTCTTAATGTGTGACTCAAACGAGAGAGTTGTTTTAGTAACACTCTTAATGTGCGACTCAAACGAGAGAGTTGTTTTAGTACCACTCTTAATGTGTGACTCAAACGAGAGAGTTGTTTTAGTAACACTCTTAATGTGTGACTCAAACGAGAGAGTTGTTTTAGTAACACTCTTAATGTGCGACTCAAACGAGAGAGTTGTTTTAGTAACACTCTTAATGTGTGACTCAAACGAGAGAGTTGTTTTAGTAACACTCTTAATGTGTGACTCAAAGGAGAGAGTAGTTTTAGTAACACTCTTAATGTGCGACTCAAACGAGAGAGTTGTTTTAGTAACACTCTTAATGTGCGAGTCAAAGGAGAGAGTTGTTTTAGTAACACTCTTAATGTGCGACTCAAACGAGAGAGTTGTTTTAGTAACACTCTTAATGTGCGACTCAAACGAGAGAGTTGTTTTAGTAACACTCTTAATGTGCGACTCAAACGAGAGAGTTGTTTTAGTAACACTCTTAATGTGCGAGTCAAAGGAGAGAGTTGTTTTAGTAACACTCTTAATGTGTGACTCAAAGGAGAGAGTTGTTTTAGTAACACTCTTAATGTGTGACTCAAACGAGAGAGTTGTTTTAGTAACACTCTTAATGTGCGACTCAAACGAGAGAGTTGTTTTAGTACCACTCTTAATGTGTGACTCAAACGAGAGAGTTGTTTTAGTAACACTCTTAATGTGTGACTCAAACGAGAGAGTTGTTTTAGTAACACTCTTAATGTGCGACTCAAACGAGAGAGTTGTTTTAGTAACACTCTTAATGTGTGACTCAAACGAGAGAGTTGTTTTAGTAACACTCTTAATGTGTGACTCAAAGGAGAGAGTAGTTTTAGTAACACTCTTAATGTGCGACTCAAACGAGAGAGTTGTTTTAGTAACACTCTTAATGTGCGAGTCAAAGGAGAGAGTTGTTTTAGTAACACTCTTAATGTGTGACTCAAACGAGAGAGTTGTTTTAGTAACACTCTTAATGTGTGACTCAAAGGAGAGAGTTGTTTTAGTAACACTCTTAATGTGTGACTCAAACGAGAGAGTTGGGTGGAAGATAATACCCAGATTCTTTACCGAGTCTCCTTGTTTAATTGTTTGGTTGTCAAATGTTAAGGTGGTATTATTAAATAGATGTTGGTGTCCAGCAGGACCGATAATCAGCATTTCCGTTTTCTTAGCGTTGAGTTGCCAAAAGTTAGCGGACATCCATTGTTTAATTTCATTTAACATTTGAACTCTCAGGCGGATGCTAGGAATGTTAGCAGCGTTCTCTGGTTGACTGTCATTTCTTTGTCTGGGTCTCTGTTCTTCAGCGCGTGACATCAAGGTGGTTCGTCCACTCTACAGCGTCGAGGTGACCGAAACGGAGATGGCCAGATTTGAGATAGAGATTTCTGAGGACGATGTCCAAGGAAACTGGAAGATGAAAGGAGAAGATTTGCGCCCGTCAACGGTGAGTCCATCTTTAGTCGTTATCAGGAAGCAATTCAAAGTGTTTGCAAACATGAAAGTTGGAAGTGGTACACGAGCCGTTTCCGGGAAGGTGGTTGGTTGACTTCCAGTTTTGCAGTGTTGTGTCTATCGTCTTCTTTTTCGTTTCTTCCTTTTCCCTTGACCACGGTTTGGAAGAAATGTCACAAAAAAGCCAAAGAACAAGCAGAACATGCAGAGCATTTGAATCATTTGATGGTCCCGCAAAGTATTTACAAAGTCTAAGAACATCCAAGGCAGGGATTGCTGGTTTTAGGCGCAGAGGAGCATGTTGGGCAGCGCACACACACAGAGTACTTACAAGCAGACACAGTGTGTAGACAGAAAAGGGAGAATGGTGTAAAAAGTCAAGATAAAGGTGAAGTTATAACACTGAAACACCCTCAGGAAGAGCTGCTTTAAGACATGGCTAGCTCGCTAGCGGCTAACGTCCATCCACAGTGTTTTAGCTACTTCTAAATCACCTATCCTGGTCTCCATGGCGACAAATATAGTACGTTTCTTACAAGTACATTATCACTGGAGGAGGAGGAATAGCTAAACATGCTTCATTACACACCATAGGAGGATACAATAGCTCACCGCCGTCACAATGTAAACAAATGCCATGGGTGGATCTACACCTGACATCCACTGTAATGATACCAAGTACAAGTAGTCGATACCACTATGATTAAGTCGATATTTTTTAGCGTCGCAAAATCTTTTTTCCTTTTTAAAAAATGTTTATAAAGTCAGTAAATACGTCCCTGGACACA
Organism: Entelurus aequoreus; assembly: GCF_033978785.1. Classification (NCBI taxonomy): domain Eukaryota; kingdom Metazoa; phylum Chordata; class Actinopteri; order Syngnathiformes; family Syngnathidae; genus Entelurus; species Entelurus aequoreus. The sequence goes on from NC_084744.1 coordinate 2,105,362, forward strand.
TGAGGACTTTGAATATGACCAATGTATGATCCTGTAACTACTTGGTATCGCATCGATACCTAAACGTGTGGTATCTTCCAAAACTAATGTCAAGTATCAAAGAAGAGGAGAATAAGTGATTATTACATTTGAACAGAAGTGTAGATAGAACATGTTCAAACAGGAAATAAGCAGATATTAACAGTAAATGAACAAGTGAATTAATAATCCATTTTTACAGTTTGTCCCTCATAATGTGTAGAAAATAATAGGTGTATAAATGACACAATATGTTACTGCATACGACTAATTAGGAGTCTTAGTTTGTTTACTTACTACTAAAAGACAAGTTGTCTAGTATGTTGACTATTTTATTGAAGGACTAAATGACAATAATAAACATATATTTCATGTACACTAACATGTTTTGTTACTATAAGGACAATAATGACATTTTTTGTGGTCCCCTTTATTTAGAAAAGTACCGAAAATTATTGAAATACATTTTGGTACCGGTACCAAAATATTGGTATCGGGACAACCCTAGTACTGTATTTCCAGGTTATGTTTATGTTTGAGAACCATGTATTGTATTATTGATCTTATTTTGATCAAATAATACATCAGAAAATGAGTGTTGAAATACTAATAATGCCCAGTGATGTATCCTAATATCGCAGAAAGCTGCAACATACACCAAAAAAACAACCCGACACCATAATTCCTCCTCCACCAAATGTCACACTCGGCACAATGCAGTCCGAAATGTAGCGTTCTCCTGGCAACCTCCAAACCCAGACTGGTCCATCAGATGGAAAAGTGTGATTCATCAGTCCAGAGAAGGCGTCTCCACTGCTCTAGAGTCCAGTGGTGATGTCCTTTACACCACTGCATCCCACGCTTTGCATTGGACTTGGTGATGTATGGCTTAGAGGCAGCTGCTCGGCCATGGAAAGCCATTCTATGAAGCTCTCTGCGTACTGTACGTGGGCTAATTTGAAGGTCACATGAAGTTTGGAGGTCTGTAGCAAGTGACTGTGCAGAAAGTCTTTGCACTATGCCAGGGGTCACCAACGCGGGCACCAGGTAGCCCGTAAGGACCAGATGAGTAGCCCGCTGGCCTGTTCTAAAAATAGCTCAAATAGCAGCACTTACCAGTGAGCTGCCTCTATTTTTTAAATTGTATTTATTTACTAGCAAGCTGGTCTCGCTTTGCCCGACATTTTTAATTCTAAGAGAGACAAAACTCAAATAGAATTTGAAAATCCAAGAAAATATTTTAAAGACTTGGTCTTCACTTGTTTAAATAAATTCATTAATTTTTTTTACTTTGCTTCTTATAACTTTCAGAAAGACAATTTTAGAGAAAAAATACAACCTTAAAAATGATTTTAGGATTTTTAAACACATATACCTTTTTACCTTTTAAATTCCTTCCTCTTCTTTCCTGACAATTTAAATCAATGTTCAAGTAAATGTATTTTTTTTATTGTAAAGAATAATAAATACATTTTAATTTAATTCTTCATTTTAGCTTCTGTTTTTTCGACGAAGAATATTTGTGAAATATTTCTTCAAACTTATTATGATTAAAATTCAAAAAAATTATTCTGGCAAATCTAGAAAATCTGTAGAATCAAATTTAAATCTTATTTCAAAGTCTTTTGAATTTCTTTTAAAATTTTTGTTCTGGAAAATCTAGAAGAAATAATGATTTGTCTTTGTTAGAAATATAGCTTGGTCCAATTTGTTATATATTCTAACAAAGTGCAGATTGGATTTTAACCTATTTAAAACATGTCATCAAAATTCTAAAATTAATCTTAATCAGGAAAAATTACTAATGATGTTCCATAAATTATTTTTTTAAGTTTTTCTCTTCTTTTTTTCGGTTGAATTTAGAATTTTAAAGATTCGAAATTGAAGATAAGCTATGTTTCAAAATTTAATTGTCTTTTTTTTTCGTGTTTTCTCCTCTTTTAAACCGTTCAATTAAGTGTAAATATCATTAATTATTAATAATAACAGAGTTAAAGGTAAATTGAGCAAATTGGCTATTTCTGGCAATTTATTGACGTGTGTATCAAACTGGTAGCCCTTCGCATTAATCACTACCCAAGAAGTAGCTCTTGCTTTCAAAAAGGTTGGTGACCCCTGCACTATGCTGACCTCTCTGTCAGTTTACCTGGCCTACCACTTGGTGGCTGAGTTGCTGTTGTTCCCAAACTCTTCACTTTTCTTATAATAAAGTTGACTTTGGAATATTAAGGAGCTGGGAAATTTCAGGACTGGATTTGTTGCACAGGTGGCATCCTGTGACAGTTCCACGCTGGAAATCACTGAAAGCGGCCCATTCTTTCACAAATGTTTGTAGAAACAGTCTCCATGCCTAAGTGCTTGATTTGATACACCGGGCCAAGTGATTAGGACACCTGATTCTCATCATTAGGATGGGTGGCCAAATACTTTTGGCAATATAGTGTACCTTTTGAGGCTGTATCGCCAACTCCTAATATAAGCTGTTGAGTTTTTTATGGGTGAGTGTTGAGACATGTGACCTGTGACCCTGTCAGGACGTGGAGATAAAGGAGGAGGGAAGCAAACATCTTCTGATCCTCTACAACGTGCGCATGGACATGGCGGGAGGCGTGGACTTCTCGGCGGAAAACGCCACGTCGAGCGCTCAGCTGCGGGTGAAAGGTGAGGGGGCCAGCAGGCGGCCAATGAGAGCGAGGGGGCTCTTGTGTCGTGGGCTGTGATTGGACGTGAACGTCTTGTCTTCCCTTCAGCGCGGCCCATCCGCCTCCTGCAGCCGCTGAAGGACGTGACGGTGACGGCCGGGCAGACCGCCTCCTTTGAGTGCGAGCTGTCCTACGAAGGCATCGCCGTCAGTTGGTTCCTGGCTGCACAAAAGATGGAGGCCAGCGAGCGGGTGAGACTTCGTATTATATCTTTTATTTTTTTACCAAACTATTCTTTGAAGTTAGCATCTTTAGCAACTGGCATTGTTTCAATCATCTCTGTGTGCCGTGCTTAAGTTATATATAACACTCTCTTATCTCGCTGCCTCCCAACACGCCCTTATAAGGAGCTTTAGCCTCCAGGAAGTCACCTTCCAGAGTAAAAGCCTTTTGATCACCGTTCCTTGTCCGGCAAAATCCTTCTGGTGACATACCCCTGATCAAACAACCTACGATTGTAAAGTATTGCAACATAACACTTGGTAACTCTTTAGTCATTCATTTATTTTTAACTGCCCAACTGTAACATCTAAAACTATCCAGCTTTATTGTTAACTTTAACTTTATGAACTTTAGCGAGCCATAACCCTCAACTCTTATTACCGCCAGCAACACAAAAATATGTTTCACTGGTTACCACTGTTGATTACCGTGGTTATCTGTTTATGAAGTGTTTTGACACCATCTATCCATCCATCCATCCATCTTCTTCCGCTTATCCGAGGTCGGGGGTGGGGGGGGCAGCAGCCTAAGCAGGGAAGCCCAGACTTCCCTCTCCCCAGCCACTTGGTCCAGCTCCTCCCGGGGGATCCCGAGGCCTTCCCAGGCCAGCCGGGAGACATAGTCTTCCCAACGTGTCCTGGGTCTTCCCCGTGGCCTCCTACCGGTCGGATGTGCCCTAAACACCTCCCTAGGGAGGCGTTCGGGTGGCATCCTGACCAGATGCCAGAACCACCTCATCTGGCTTCTCTCGATGTGGAGGAGCAGCGGCTTTACTTTGAGCTCCTCCCGGATGGCAGAGCTTCTCACCCTATCTCTAAGGGAGAGACCCGCCACCCGGCGGAGGAAACTCATTTGGGCCGCTTGTACCCGTGATCTTGTCCTTTCGGTCATAACCCAAAGCTCATGACCATAGGTGAGGATGGGAACGTAGATCGACCGGTAAATTGAGAGCTTTGCCTTCCGGCTCAGCTCCTTCTTCACCACAACGGATCGATACAGCGTCCGCATTACTGAAGACGCCGCACCGATCCGCCTGTCGATCTCACCATCCACTCTTCCCTCACTCGTAAACAAGACTCCGAAGTACTTGAACTCCTCCACTTGGGGCAGGGTCTCCTCCCCAACCCGGAGATGGCACTCCACCCTTTTCCGGGCGAGAACCATGGACTCTGACTTGGAGGTGCTGATTCTCATCGCAGTCGCTTCACACTCGGCTGCGAACCGATCCAGTGAGAGCTGAAGATCCTGGCCAGATGAAGCCATCAGGACCACATCATCTGCAAAAAGCAGAGACCTAATCCTGCAGCCACCAAACCAGATCCCCTCAACGCCCTGACTGCACCTGGAACTTCTGTCCATAAAAGTTATGAACAGAATCGGTGACAAAGGGCAGCCTTGGCGGAGTCCAACCCTCACTGGAAACATGTCCGACTTACTGCCAGCAATGCAGAAGAAGAACAACAACAACTTGAACTCCTCCACTTGGGGCAAGATCTCCTCCCCAACCCGGACATGGCACTCCACCCTTTTCCGGGCGAGAACCATGGACTCTGACTTGGAGGTGCTGATTCCCATCCCAGTCGCTTCACACTCGGCTGCGAACCGATCCAGTGAGAGCTGAAGCTGACACCATCTAGAATTTTGATTAATTTAGATTATGAACTGTTTCACTGTTTCTGTACATTTTTTGTTGACACTGTTGATGATCTGTTTATTAACACATCAGATATCAGTCCGACATGGGATTATGTCAGCTAACGTCCAAAATCTCCGCTAAAAGCACTTCGATGCCAGCAGTCCTGCAGCACGTTTACTTGTGCCAAGCTAGGCAGCTAGTTCACATTTAAAGGTCCTCTGATAATGACACAATTTTGCTCTTTTCTTATGTTTTAGTCAAGTCATTTACAAAAGGTACTACTAGGAGCTATCAGCTACACAACAGCTAAGCACATAATAGCGCACAAGCTAGACGTACTTAACTTTAATTTCTTAAATTGAACAATATTGCAGCCTAAAACAGCACATTTGTCAATAGAAACAAGTATCAAATAATTAAAGTTGCAAATTACTTACACAACTTACTGTGTCATGAGCTTAACCGAAATAATTCTAAGTCTAAAACCAGATCTGACCAATCTAAGTCAAGACTAGATGCGACCAATCTAAGTCTAAGACTACATCTGACCGATCTAAGTCCAAGACTAGATGTGACAATCTAAGTCTAAGACTAGATGTGACTAATCTAAGTCTAAGACTAGATGTGACCAATCTAAGTCTAAGACTAGACGTGACCAATCTAAGTCTAAGAGTAGATGTGACCAGTCTAAGACTAGATGTGACCAATCTAAGTCTAAGACTAGATGTGACCAATATAAGTCTAAGACTAGATGGACCAATCTAAGTCTAAGACTAGATGTGACCAATCTAAGTCTAAGACTAGATGTGACCAATCTAAGTCCAAGACTAGATGGAACCAATCTAAGTCTAAGACTAGATGGAACCAATCTAAGTCCAAGACTAGATGTGACCAATCTAAGTCCAAGACTTGATGTGACTAATCTATGTCGAAGACTAGATGTGACCAATCTTAGTCTAAGACTAGACCTGACCAAACTAAGCCTAAAACTAGATGTGACCAATCTAAGTCCAAGACTAGATGTGACCAATCTAAGTCCAAGACTAGATGTGACCAATCTAAGTCTAAGACTAGATGTGACTAATCTAAGTCTAAGACTAGACCTGACCAATCTAAGTCTAAGACTAGACCTGACCAATCTAAGTCTATGACTAGACTGGACCAATCTAAGTCCAAGATACTTAAGGCTTCAATGTCGGCATCGTATCGGAAGTGAAAATGTTCAATTGGGACATCCTTAACTAGTTAATAAACAGGGTGACTGCTAGTTACTTTAAGACGGGTAACATTACAGTAGTTACATAAGCTACAAACATTACGTTTTGGAAGCCAACAGGAAATTGATGTAACACACTTTTGACATTGTTTGGTACGGCCAGGTGAAGACTCGAGTGGCTGGGCGAATTCACGGTCTGACGGTGCGGGACGTAAAACTGTCTGAAGCAGGACAGGTCAGATTGACCGCCAAGGACTTCCAAACTCAGGCTCAGCTCATAGTTCTAGGTAAAACCCGAGGACAAATCCATTGCCGCTTGCCTCTGGTATATTGCTTTTAACAAACTCTGCTTCTATGTCCGGTGTGCTTTCAGAACCGCCAGTACAGTTCACCAAGCCTCTGGAGGACATGACGGTGGAAGAGGAAGCCACCGCCACGCTGGAGTGCGAGGTTTCCAGGGAGAACGCACGTGTGCGATGGTTTAAGGACGGACAGACGGAGATCCGCAAGACTAAGAAATATGACATGATCGTTGACGGCACAAAGAGGGCACTGGTCATTCATGACTGCAACCTGGACGACATCAAGACATACACGTGTGACGCCAAGGACTTTAAGACTTCCGGCTTCCTTGATGTCATACGTAAGAACACAATCCTCTCAACGTATTGAGGAGTAAAACCTTTAGCTGACTTTTGGGTCATTTTGTGCTCTCAGCGCCTCTTGTGGAGTTCATCAAGCCTCTGCATGACGTCGAGGTCAGAGAGAAAGAATCTGCCAAGTTTGAATGCATAGTATCCCGCGAGTCTGCAAAGGTGCGAATCTTCATGGGAGGTTGGCTTTGCTGGTCGGAACTCGCCACACCCGCTGATCAATATTTGCCCAACTGTGATCTTGTAGGTTCGCTGGTTCAAGGATGGCGGAGAGCTAAGAAAAGGAAAGAAGTACGAGATAATGGCCGAGGGACTTAAGAGGATCCTGATTATACACAAGTCTACATTGGACGATGAGGCGGAATACGAGTGTGATGCCGTGACGTCCAAGAGCTCCGGCATGCTGACTGTCATTGGTGAGCCTTTTCTCATTCTGCTAGCTTGTGTACATCTTCATCTTCAGTTTACTGGATGAAGGTATCAAATTGTTAACTGAGGCCACTTTAATGCCTGAAGTAGTTTAAAAAAAAATCTAGATCCGTTTTAACCTGCAGGTTGTTAATTTTCACCCTTGATGTGAAGTAACTGAGCACCCAACACTGCTAGCCGTAGCTCCCTGCCTACTAATGTACATACAATGGGAATGCGTTCAATGTAGTATTTGCTCATGGTTTGTCTTTTTACTTCATAACGCAATATTTTGGCAGACAATTTGATGGCTTTTCAGCAACAGATGAATGACTTGACTGCTTCAAGAGTGGCATCTCCTTTATATTAAAACGCCATACCTTTTCTTCACAGAGGAAGCTGCCAGGTTTACCAAGAACCTCTCTAATGTGGAAGGCACAGAGACAGACAGCGTGAAGCTGATCTGTGAGGTGTCAAAGCCAGGGGCAGAGGTAACCTGGTACCAAGGAGTCAGGGAGCTGCCAGAGGGTGGCCGATACGAGCAGATCATGGATGGTCGCAAGAGGATCCTGATCATCCAAGATTTGAGGATGGAGGATGCTGGCGAATATAACTGCAGACTCAGCCCTGACGTCAAAACATTTGCCATCCTGAAACTGAACGGTACAAATTTGTCCTACTCTTAGACCAAGGCAAACAAGTCCTATAAGGCAGAACACTTCAGATGTTTGGCACCTTGGAAGGAAGCCGCCCACATGTTCCGACTTTGGCGACCCAGTCATAGGGCTAACAATGATATTCTTTATTGTCTTCTGTTTACCAGAACTTGCAGCTGAGTTCATCGCCAGACCTCAAAACCTTGAGGTTGTGGAAGGTGAAAAGGCCGTGTTCGTCTGCTCAGTCTCCAAGGAAACCTACGAGGTGAAATGGTTCCGAGGGAACAAGGAAGTGGAAACTGGGGACAAGTACACAATTGTCAGTGACGGAAAGAGACGGGCTCTTACTGTGAAAAACTGTGTCCTTGAGGATGAGGGAGGCTATTTGGCCCAAATCGGCAGCGTTAAAGCCTCCGCTGATCTCTTCGTAATTGGTGAGACTCTCCTGATTCCTTTGGTTTTGCTCGCTGACTTTGGTTTTGACCGGAGCATCTGTATCCCAATGCAGAAAAACTGAAGATCATAACACCCATCAGAGACACAGAGGTGAAAGAGGGAAGCGAGATCGTCTTCAACTGTGAGACGAACGAGGAGGGAGCAAAGGCTAAGTGGCTAAAGAACCTGGACACTATATTTGATAGCAGCAAGTATATGATGGCTCAGAGGGACAACGTCTTCTCCCTGAGGATCCGGAATGCCTCCAAGGCTGACCAGGACGATTACACGATCTGCCTGACCAATCATAGAGGAGAACAGGCCAAGTGCTCGGCCCACGCTAAAGTCGCAGGTAAACGACCGAATCTTAAAAAAAAACCTTCTTGCTTCAACTCAAAAGATCATGTGGACCACAGTAATAGTTGGTTACTTACACAATTTTGATCTGTGAAATATGAAAAGCTTTTTTTGAACAGCTGACATAATTAGGAATAACCTTGTTTCATCTCCACCAATCTGAAAAAAAACAATACATATCATACAAACACACACGGTACAGTACATCACATGAACAGAAGGAATCTGTTGCAAGGGTCAGACTTTGGAATTCAACCTTTTTCCGTAATATTTTTTTATAACATTAGTTTACTTTAAAATTTTCCTCAGGGAACTCTGCTGAAGGAATCAATAAAGTACTATCTATCTATCTATCTACTTACGGGCAGCACGGTGAAACAGGGGTTAGTGCATGGGCCTCACAATACAAAGGTCCTGGATTCGATCCCCGGGCTCGGGGGGTCTTTCTGTGTGGAGTTTGCATGTTCTCCCTGTGACTGCGTGGGTACTCCGGCTTCCTCCCACCTCCAAAGACATGAACCTCTGGATAGGCCCCTCCCGCCTCCAAAGACATGCACTTGGGGATAGGTTGATTGGCAACACTAAATGGTCCCTAGTGTGTGAATGTTGTCTATCTGTGTTGACCCTGTGATGAGGTGGCGACTTGTCCAGGCTGTACCCCGCCTTCCGCCCGAATGCAGCTGAGATAGGCTTCAGCACCTCCCGCCAACCCGAAAGGGACATGCGGTACAAAATGGATGGATGGATGGATAGTTTACTTACATATAAAAACAAGTCACAGTAGTAACATGTTGATAATAAATGTGCAATACATGATTAGCTAGATAGGTAGACAGGTACATGTTAATTAATTTTGCTGGTTCATGTTGAGAAATGTAAACTTGACACATTTCTTTTAAATCAATAATCAATAGTAGTGTAACAATTATAGTACGGTGTTGGATGGTTTCTGTGGATTTGTATGAAGACTTCCCACCAAGACACAAAATACACTTAAAAACAAATCAAGTCAGCTGGCAGATTATCATGAAATGACACAAAACATTCCACCTACAGAGGAGAAGCTGAAGTTCCTGGAGCCTATTGAGGACACTGAGACTCAGGAAAAGAAGACCATTATTTTTAGGTGCAAGGTGAACCGACCCAAGGCGACCGTGCGGTGGATGAAGGCTGGCGAGGAGGTGCCTCTCAGCAAACGCGTTGTCTACAAAACGGACGGCCTTACCCACACACTGACCATTAAGGACTGCACCATGGATGATGAGGGAGACTATAGCGCTGTGGTCGGCGAAGACAAGTGCGCTGCTGAACTGATCATCAACGAGGCGCCGACAGACTTCACAACACAGCTCAAAGACGAGACTGTCACCGAATTTGAGGATGCAGAGTTCACCTGCGAACTGTCCAAAGAGAAGGCCGATGTCAAGTGGTACAGGAACGGTCGAGAGATCAGAGAAGGACCAAGGTACTAATGACTTTACTTACTTTTTAAAAAATTGCCTTGTATTGAGAGGAGACTACGCCGGATAGTCAAATCTCGGATTCAGGAGAAACAGTGTGGTTTTCGTCCTGGTCGTGGAACTGTGGACCAGCTCCATAGTCTCGGCAGGGTCCTTGAGGGTCTATGGGAGTTTGCCCAACTAGTCTACATGTGTTTTGTGGACTTGGAGAAGGCATTCGACCATGTCCCTCAGGAAGTCCTGTGGGGAGTGCTCAGAGAGTATGGGGTATCGGACTGTCTGATTGTGGCGGTCCGTTCCCTGTACGATCAGTGTCAGAGCTTGGTCTGCATTGCTGGCAGTAAGTCGGATATGTTTCCAGTGAGGGTTGGACTCCGCCAAGGCTGCCCTTTGTCACCGATTCTGTTCATAACTTTTGTGGACAGAAGTTCTAGGTGCAGTCAGGGCGTTGAGGGGATCCGGTTTGGTGACTGCAGGATTAGGTCTCTGCTTTTTGCAGATGATGTGGTCCTGATGGCTTCATCTGGCCAGGATCTTCAGCTCTCACTGGATCGGTTCGCAGCCGAGTGTGAAGCGACTGGGATGAGAATCAGCACCTCCAAGTCAGAGTCCATGGTTCTCGCCCGGAAAAGGGTGGAGTGCCATCTCCGGGTTGGGGAGGAGACCCTGCCCCAAGTGGAGGAGTTCAAGTACTTCGGAGTCTTGTTTACGAGTGAGGGAAGAGTGGATCGTGAGATCGACAGACAGATCGGTGCGGTGTCTTCAGTAATGCGGACGCTTTACCGATCCGTTGTGGTGAAGAAGGAGCTGAGCCGGAAGGCAAAGCTCTCAATTTACCGGTCAATCTACGTTCCCATCCTCACCTATGGTCATGAGCTTTGGGTTATAACCAAAAGGACAAGATCATGGGTACAAGCGGCCGAAATGAGTTTCCTCCGCCGGGTGGCGGGTCTCTCCCTTAGAGATAGGGTGAAAAGCTCTGCCATCCGGGAGGAACTCAAAGTAAAGCCGCTGCTCCTCCACATCGAGAGGAGCCAGATGAGGTGGTTCGGGCATCTGATCGGGATGCCACCCGAACGCCTCCCTAGGGAGGTGTTTAGGGCACGTCCGACCGGTAGGAGGCCACGGGGAAGACCCAGGACACGTTGGGAAGACTATGTCTCCCGGCTGGCCTGGGAACGCCTCGGATCCCCTGGGAAGAGCTGGACGAAGTGGCTGGGGAGAGGAAAGTCTGGGCTTCCCTACTTAGGCTGCTGTTCCGCGACCCGACCTCGGATAAGCGGAAGAAGATGGATGGATGGATGGCCTTGTATTGAGCAAATATTTATGTGTTTTTGCAGGTATCGCATGGAGAGAGAAGGTAAGACATGCAGGCTGGTCATCACGGAGTGCAGACCAGACGATGAATGTGAATACGCCTGTGGCGTGGAAGAGACGAGGACCAGAGCAAGACTGTTTGTTGAAGGTTTGTTTTGTTTTGATATTTCAAAATATGTTTGAGCTGTGTATTAAACTCTTCTCACGTATGCTTCTCCAACAGAAATCCCAGTGGAAATAATCCGACCGCCTCAGGACATTACTGAGCCTCCAGACTCAGACGTGATATTTGAGGCGGAGTTAAACAAAGACAGGGTGGAGGTGAAGTGGATGAGAAACAACATGTTAATAGTGCAGGGAGACAAGTACCAAATGATCACAGAGGGTAAAGTCCACAGACTGCAGGTGTGTGAGATACGCCCTCGAGATCAGGGCGAGTACAGAATTGTGGCCAAGGACAAAGATGCTCGAGCGAAGTTGGAGCTAGCGGGTGAGTCTTATTACGCTGTAAATTTACTGCAGTCATCCATGCAGGAACATGAAAAATCTGACACAAGATTTTCTGTTGCAGCTGCTCCCAAGATTAAAACCACAGACCAGAACCTGGTAACAGACGCTGGCAAGCCATTTGTCATAACAGTTCCCTACGACTCTTACCCTCGTGCAGAAGCCGAGTGGTTTTTCAGTGGCATTAGTTTACCTCATCAGAACATAGACACTTCAGTTGACAAGACAATATACCGCCTTAAAAGCCCTAGCAAGGAGGACCGGGGCAGGTACAAGGTGGTCATTAGGAACAAGCATGGAGAGGGAGAGGCCTTCATTAATTTGGATGTGATTGGTGAGATCCAATTATATATATATATATTTTTTTTTTACAAAGAGTCTTGTATGTGTTGGATTTTTATTATGATGATGATACTTGGCAGATGTTCCCGGACCGATCAAGAACCTGATGGTGACCGACACTGCTGATGGTGAGGTCAGTTTGGCCTGGGAGGAACCAGAGAGTGATGGTGGAAGCAAAATCACGTCATATGTGGTAGAAAGGCGTGATGTGAAGCGAAATACATGGACAGTGGCAACACAGCGTGCCGATGCTCCAGAGTATTGTGTCAGTGGCCTTCAAAAAGACTCATGGTACCTGTTCAGAGTCTGTGCCACAAATCGTGTTGGGAGTGGGCCTTTTGTTGTCACAGAGGACGCAGTTCAAGCCAAGAATAAATTCGGTGAGCAAGCGTTATGAATGACACTCACAGTATGTACACGTATGTGACTTCAATACCAAAACGTAATTATTTCATCAGATGTCCCAGATGCTCCGGAGAATGTGGCTGTCAGTGAGGTGAACAGATTTGGCGCCACCATTGTCTGGGAGCCTCCAAAGTTTGACGGTGGCGCAGAGATCACTGCCTATGTGATCGAACTCCGGGACAGGACTTCTGTGAAGTGGGAGCCGGCCATGGTCTGCGGTGCCAGCGATCGCCTGGCCAGTCTCAATGACGTGGTAGAGAACAAGGAGTACATCTTCAGAGTGCGGGCTGAGAACAAGGCTGGCCTCGGCAAACCAAGTGCTGCCACCAAACCCGTCAAGATCATGGATCCCATTGGTGGGTAACGTTTAGTACCGATTGTCATCTCAACTGATGCCATAGAATTACATTTCACTCAAACTTTTTCTGTTGCAGAGAGGCCGAGCCCACCACTCAACCTTAATTTCAATGACCAAACCAAGGAAGCTGTCACGCTCACCTGGGAGACACCTGCCAAAAATGGCGGCAGCATGATCACTGGCTACATCATTCAGAAATGTGAGGACGGCACAGACAAGTGGCTTCGCTGCAATGCCAGACTGTGCCCGGACCTCTCCTATAGGGTATAGTGCTCTTCTTGGACCCCTTGTTTTCTTGTTTTTATTTAAAATCTGAACAAGAACTATTCCTTCTTGTTCAGGTGTCTGCACTGAAAGCTGGTCATAAGTACCTTTATAGGGTTTGTGCTGAGAATGCCGCAGGCGTCTCTGATCCAGCCGAACAACTTGGCCCGCTGCTTGCTGATGATCCTCACGGTGCGTTAACTAGAACCAACTAGGTTCTGCTTCAGCTTGGATCGCTCAATAAAATCATTGTTGTGCTTGTCTCCTGGCAGTTGGTCCGACCTTTGATCTAAGTGCCTTTAGGAAGGGCTTGGAGGTCATTGTCCCTCAGCCTGTCACCATCAGAGTTCCCATCACTGGATACCCTACCCCCACCTCCAAATGGACCTTTGAAGAGAAGGAGTTGACATCAGCAGATGAGCGTGTCTCTATGGTTACAAAGCCCACATACACTGAGCTAACAGTTATGCCTAGTGTCCGTCCAGACAAAGGAATCTACACAATTGAGCTGGAAAACGATGTCTCATCCGTCTCTGGAGAGATCGAAGTCAACGTTATCGGTAATGATTCTTCGTCAGTGTGAAGCATGAATTTATGCTTGATTGCTCCCGAGCACAAATGTTCCAGTCTTTAGTTCAGGTGTGCTTTTAACTTTTTGTTTGATTTTTCAGCATGCCCCAGTGCTCCTAAAGACTTCAGGGTGTCAGAGGTGTCCAGACACCACGTCCACCTGATGTGGGAGGCTCCTGAGCATGATGGAGGAAGTCCCGTCACACACTACCAAATTGAGAAGAGAGAAGTTTCACGTAAGACATGGGCCAAGGTACACAAGTCTTTCATTTACATTTTTCATGATCAAAATTAGCAACATGCTTGGCCGACTGATTCATTTCAATGATTCATTTGTTTTAATTTTATGTGCCAGGTGGCTACAGGAGTCCTAGACCTGGAGCATACGGTGACCGACGTAATTGAAGGGAAGGACTACCTTTTCAGTGTCATGGCCTGCAATAAATGTGGACCAGGAGAGCCGGCTTATATTGACGAGCCCGTCAATGTATCCTCCCCAGCCAGTGAGTGCCGATTCTAAAATGTTAATCTTCACATGAAGAAAGCTTTATGATGCGCTTATGTTCATGCATCCACAACTTTCTCCACACTAGCTTCACCCGATGCTCCTGAAAACCTGAAGTGGCGTGATAAGACCAGCAAAGGCATTTTCTTGTCCTGGGAACCTCCAAAGTATGATGGTGGTGCCCCAATCAAAGGTTACATCGTGGAGAAATGTCAACGGGGAAGCGACAAGTGGGAACCCTGCTCTGATACAGTCCCTGAGCCAAAGTGAGTCTTGGCCTCCTTCCAGTGAACACTCCTGATGTTTGTTATTTTTTGTTGCGATTTGTAATGGGATCTTTGCACCACTAGGTTTCAGGTGACTGGTCTGATTGAGGGACAGTGGTATGCCTACAGAGTCAAAGCTGTCAACAAGCTCGGACCCAGTCGACCTTGCAGGGCTACTGATGAGATCCAGGCCGTTGATGCTAAAGGTGGGCCTGAAATAGATTTACATACAGTAACCTAGAGTCAACAAGAGCCTGTTTAACCATGGCTGTCAGTCAACAAACTAAATGATAATGTTGAATACTAGTGATTATAACTTTGTCAAAATGTCCAACAGAACCTCCAGATATTCAGCTGGATGTGAAGCTGTTAGCTGGTTTGACTGCCAGAGCCGGCAGAAATATTGAACTCCCAGCCGAGGTCAAAGGAAAGCCAGATCCCCGTGTTAAGTGGACCAAGGCCGACTTGGTCCTACGGACTAATGATCGGATCAGCATCGACACACAGCCAGGTTACTCCAAGGTGTCCATTGCCAACACAATCAGAAGCGACACTTCCACCTACATCATCGAAGCGGTCAACATCTGTGGACGTGCAACTGCTACCGTTGATGTCAACATTCTTGGTATGCCTTGTTCATGTCATAGACAGTCTGGCACATACGTGGTAGTTGTCAGCAGTCTATGCTTATTTCATGTTTGTCTTGTTGGTCCTGCTCAGACAAACCTGGTCCACCTGCCGCCTTGGACATCTCTGAAATCACCAGCGAGTCTTGCCTCCTGGCCTGGAACCCTCCAAGGGATGATGGTGGTTCACCTGTCACCAACTACATCGTCGAGAGTCGGGAGACTGACAAGCCTGACTGGACAAAGCTTTCAGCCACAGTGAAACACACCACATTCAAGGCTCACAAGCTCACCCCTCTGAAGGAGTATGTCTTCAGGATCAGTGCTGAAAACCAATACGGTGTTGGAGAACCTGTGGAGCATGTGCCAATCATTGCAAAGTATCCATTTGG
Source organism: Entelurus aequoreus (assembly GCF_033978785.1). NCBI lineage: Eukaryota > Metazoa > Chordata > Actinopteri > Syngnathiformes > Syngnathidae > Entelurus > Entelurus aequoreus. The sequence goes on from NC_084744.1 coordinate 2,120,677, forward strand.
TGAGACTCAACTTTGTTTCTTGAGATTTAATGCTCATACGATTTTAGTAGTACAATCGTATGTCTATAAAACCTTCCAGAGTACAGTATACTTGCCAAACCTCCCGATTTTCCCGGGAGACTCCCGAATTTCAGTGCCCCTCCTGAAAATCTCCCGGGGCAACCCTTCTCCTGAATTTCTCCCGATTTCCACCCGGACAACAATATTGGGGACGTGCCTTAAAGGCACTGCCTTTAGCATCCTCTTTCACCTGAAAAGGAGACTATTATGTATGGCTCCGTTATCCATAGGTTTATTTATATTGTATTGCGTTTTGGAGGGATTCAAAAAGTGCCATACAACAAAGACAGCAAAAGACTGAAGCAGACCTTGATGGTAAACAAGTCTTGGGTGACGAGCGATCAAGCTGGGTATCAAGCCAACAGTTAGAGCAGGGGTGTCCAAACAACAGCCCGCGGGCCAAGTGCGGCTTTAAAATTCATCTTAAATGCGCGGCTGTCTCTGAATGCTACCTATTTTCTGCCATCTTGTAGAAAATGTGAGTAAAACAGATCAATGACCCCTAAAAGTACCGTGAAATAATAGCAGAACATTTACTTATATGACACAATCCAAACAACCTCCCCTAGTCATAGTGCAAAAACAATTTCAAAAATGCAACACATGGTCACACAACACAATCTGCTCACTGAACATTGTGAATATTACGGAAAATGTCCCAAACTCTGTACAAAAATATAAAAAATAACACCCATTAGAGTGCATCATGAGAAAAATGTAAAACACTTTCTCCACACTCAACCATGTTTTTAGCTGCTTGATGTTTCTGATTGATTACAAAACTTTAAGAAGGTCATCACAGAAGTAAACAAGGATGGAGTCAAACTTTCACACTCTTAATATCCTAATTATATTACCGTATTTTTCGGACAATAAGGCGCACTTAAAATCTTTTCATTTTCTCAAAACTCGACAGTGCGCCTTATAACCCGGCGCGCCTAATGTTCGGTATGATTTTGGTTGTGCTTACCGACCTCGAAACTATTTTATTTGGTACATGGTGTAAATGATAAGTGTGACCAGTAGATGGCAGTCATACATAAGAGATACGTGTAGACTGCAATATGATGGTAGTCGCACATAGGAGATACATGTAGACTGCAATATGATGGTAGTCACACATAAGAGATACGTGTAGACTGCAATATGATGGCAGTCACACATAAGAGATACGTGTAGACTGCAATATGATGGCAGTCACACATAAGAGATACGTGTAGACTGCAATATGATGGTAGTCGCACATAAGAGATACGTGTAGACTGCAATATGATGGCAGTCACACATAAGAGATACGTGTAGACTGCAATATGATGGCAGTCACACATAAGAGATACGTGTAGACTGCAATATAATGGCAGTCGCACATAAGAGATACGTGTAGACTGCAATATGATGGTAGTCGCACATAGGAGATACATGTAGACTGCAATATGATGGCAGTCACACATAAGAGATACATGTAGACTGTAATATGATGCTAGTCGCACATAAGAGATACGTGTAGACTGCAATATGATGGCAGTCACACATAAGAGATACGTGTAGACTGCAATATGATGGCAGTCACACATAAGAGATATGTGTAGACTGCAATATGATGGCAGTCGCACATAAGAGATACGTGTAGACTGCAAAATGATGGCAGTCACACATAGGAGATACGTGTAGACTGCAATATGATGGCAGTCACACATAAGAGATACGTGTAGACCACAATATGATGGCAGTCACACATAAGAGATACGTGTAGACTGCAATATGATGGCAGTCACACATAAGAGATACGTGTAGACTGCAATATGATGGTAGTCGCACATAAGAGATACGTGTAGACTGCAATATGATGGCAGTCACACATAAGAGATACGTGTAGACTGCAATATGATGGTAGTCGCACATAAGAGATACGTGTAGTCTGCAATATGATGGCAGTCACACATAAGAGATACATGTAGACTGCAATATGATGGTAGTCACACATAAGTGATACGTGTAGACTGCAATATGATGGCAGTCACACATAAGAGATACATGTAGACTGCAATATGATGGCAGTCACACATAAGAGATACGTGTAGTCTGCAATATGATGGCAGTCACACATAAGAGATACATGTAGACTGCAATATGATGGTAGTCACACATAAGTGATACGTGTAGACTGCAATATGATGGTAGTCACACATAAGAGATATGTGTAGACTGCAGTATAACTCAAGTAAACAACACAAAATGTTATATGTTCCATTGAAAATATAGAACATTACACACGGCGCTCAAAAATCTTTCAAAATGTTTTAGTAGGACTTTGGTAAGCTATGAAGCCACACCGCTGATGGATTGTACTGTGCTTCAACATAGGAGTATTATTATGCTGTGTGTATAAGGTAAGACATATTATCTGGCATTTTGTTTTACAATATTATGCAAAAGCAACTTTTCTTACCTTCTGGTACCTGTTAATGTGTATTTGGGATCTGCATAAGTCCTGAAAAATGTGTCGTCCTTGCTGACACCGAAGTTGATTATCTTCTTCTTTTTCTCTATCTTCCCGTTATGTGACCTCCACTGTTGCCATTTCTAATATAAAGTAGTGTAAAGTTCTTACTTATATCTGTCAGTAAACTCGCCATGAAAGCACTAAAACATACCGGTGTAGTGAGTTTACATTAGTCACCCAAGGAACTTTAGTTATTAGAGAGTTCCGGTCGGACGGTTTTTCACAGGACACATTTCGGGCGTTGTTGTTGCACTAGTGAGCCACGGATGAGGAGATGCTGCTTGGATCCGGGTCCCAAGACCTCATGTCCAGACACCAAATCCCTATCTGCTGGTGGTTAGCACCCTGCATGCTATCTTCTGCCATCAGTGAGTGAATACCATGTGTCATGTAAAGCAGTGGTCCCCAACCACCGGGCCGCGGCCCGGTACCAGTCCGCGGACCGATTGGTACCGGGCCGCACAAGAATTAAAAAAAAAAATTGTTTTTTTTTTTTTTTTTATGAAATCAACATAAAAAACACAATATATACATTATATATCAATATAGATCAATACAGCCTGCAGGTATACAGTCCGTAAGCACACATGATTGTATTTATTTATGTAAAAAAAAAAAAAAAAAAAAAAAAAATTATTTTTATTTTTATGAAATCAACATAAAAAACACAATATATACATTCTATATCAATATAGATCAATACACCCTGCAGGTATACAGTCCGTAAGCACACATTATTGTATTTATTTATGTAAAAAAAAAAAAGTTAAAAAAAAATCTTTCTTTTTTTTTTTTTTTTATGAAATCAACATAAAAAACACAATATATACATTCTATATCAATATAGATCAATACAGCATGCAGGTATACAGTCCGTAAGCACACATGATTGTATTTATTTATGTAAAAAAAAAAATATATATATTTTTTTTTTTTTATGAAATCAACATAAAAAACACAATATATACATTCTATATCAATATAGATCAATACACCCTGCAGGTATACAGTCCGTAAGCACACATGATTGTATTTATTTATGTAAAAAAAAAATAAAAACATTTAAATACACCCCCCCACCGGTCCGTGGGACAAATTTTCAAGCGCAGCTACAAAAAGGTTGGGGACCACTGATGTAAAGTGCTGTGGGTATCACTCCAGGTGTAGTAAATGATTATTATTACCTTTTACCCACTGGAAGTCGCTGTTGGATCAGGTATGGTCATATTTAGTATGCAAAAATGCAAGAAAAATCAACTTGATTGGTGCTAGGAAAAGGAAAAAACATACAAGTAACTTTCTATCTTCATTTTCTTCCTGGTGAAAAGTCCCTCCAAAGACCTTTGAGCTCTGTGTGTCTCCTTTGTAGACCAGCCAGGCGCCCCCAGCAGAGTCACCCCGTCTGACATCGCCAAGGACGCCGTGACCCTGAACTGGTTTGAACCAGACGAGGACGGCGGAAGTCCCATCACGGGTTATTGGGTGGAAAAGTACGACCCCGACACCGATAAGTGGGTCAGGTGCAACAAGTTGCCCATCAAAGACACAACGTTCAGGTGAGCTGTCGTCCATTCCACCTGAGTCCAGGTCACAGGGGCCAAGGTCTATGTAGGCAGACCCGCATGTCGGGTTTATAGTTTGGTGCAAGGCCAGAAGCCTGCTGACCTTACTTCGGTTTAGGGTTGTCCCCATGTATGTCCATACTTTTCTAAATAAAGGGGACCACAAAAAATGTCATTATTGGCTTTATTGTAACAACAAATGTTAGTGTACATGAAACATATGTTTATTATTGTCATTTAGTCCTTCAATAAAATAGACAACTTGTCTTTTAGTAGTAAGTAAACACACAAAGACTCCTAATTAGTCTGCTGACGTATGCAGTAACATATTGTGTCATTTATACACCTATTATTTTGTACACATTATGGGGGACAAACTGTAAAAATGTATTATTAATCCACTTGTTCATTTACTGTTAATATCTGCTTATTTTCTGTTTGAACATGTTCTATCTACACTTCTGTTCAAATGTAATAATCACTTATTCTTCTCTTCTTTGATACTTGACATTAGTTTTGGATGATACCAAACATTTAGGTATCGATCCGATACCAAGTAGTTGCAGGATCATACAATAAAATATAATACCTAATAAACCAATAATAATATGGCTAAAAAATACTGATGTAAAGGGTAGGTGTCGCGCGCGCTGTTTTCTGTTTGAACATGTTCTATCTACACTTCTGTTCAAATGTAATAATCACTTATTCTTCTCTTCTTTGATACTTGACATTACTTTTGGATGATACCACACATTTAGGTATCGATCCGATACCAAGTAGTTACAGGTCATATTCAAAGTCCTCATGTGTCCAGGGACATATTTACTGACTTTATAAACATAATAGGAATTTTTTTTAAAGGAAAAAAAGATTTTTGTGATGATAACAAATATCGATGTAATCATAGTAGTATCGACTTGATACGCTCCTGTACTTGGTATCCTTACAGTGGATGTCAGGTGTAGATCCACCAATGGCATTTGTTTACATTGTGACGCCGGTGAGCTATTGTATCCTCCTACGGTGTGTAGTGAAGCATGTTTAGCTATTCCTCGTCCTCCAGTGATAACGGGAGACCAGGATTAGTGATTTAGAAGTACCTAAATAACTGAGTGTGGACGTTAGCCACTACCTAGCTAGCCATGTCTTAAAGCACCTCTTCCTGAGGGTGTTTCAGTGTTATAACTTCACCTTTATCTTGACTTTTTACACCAAAATGCGTCCATTCTCCCTTTTCTGTCTACACACTGTGTCTGCTTGTAAGTACTCTGTGTGTGTGCACTGCCGAACATGCTCCTCTGCTCGTAAAATCAGCTGTGTCATGCCTCGAACCGGTACTTTTCAAACAGAGTATAGTACCATTTTTGATTCATTAGTACCGTGATACTATACTAGTACCGGTATACCGTACCACCCTACTTCGGTTGAACCAGTAGTTGTAGCAATACTTGTAAAAGTACCCCAGGGGTCCACAGAGGTAACACAGAGGGGTTGTGAAATTTTTGGTTGATTAGATTTTTTAAAAAAATATTATTTTCATATTCCTCCTGTAATTTTCCTATGAATTGAAATGTCTTAAAATATAAATTGATCCAACACACTGCAGTGATGTGACCCTACTCACTTAAAATGCAAACATTAATCATTATATTGTTATATTCATGTTAGCATTAAAGTCAACTAGCAATTAGCGCTCTAATTACCAGCATGCAATTAGCGCTCGAATTGCAAGCAAGTAATTAGCTGCCAGCTAACCATTAGGGCGCTAGTTGTCAGCTAAAAATTGGCGGGATGGTTGAGTAGCAGTTAGAGTAACAGTTGCAGGTAGTAATTAACTTGATGGTTGTCAGCTAGCAATTAACTTACGAGTGTCTAGTTAGCAATTAGCGTATTGATTCATAGGTCATGGGGGTTTTTTTTTTCGTAAGAATGGTGGATTGCGAGTTCCAGGTGGGGAGCAAAGTTATTGAGTAGAATCTTGATTCAGGTGGGAGAGTTAACTGTAATTTCAGGTTGAAGCCAGGTTAGGTTTAACTCTGCTCTTTTTTTGACAACAGAGTGAAAGGGCTAACCACTAAAAAGAAGTACCGGTTCAGGGTTCTGGCTGAGAATTTGGCTGGAACTGGAAAACCCAGCTCAGAAACTGACCCAGTTCTCATCAAAGACCCCATCGGTGAGCTAGAAAAACTTCCACTGACGCAAATTCCAAAAAATCGGTAGTGAAATGAATCGCAACTCAACACTTTTGCTCAGATCCTCCATGGGCTCCTGGCAAGCCTGTAATCCGTGACGTGGGCAAGACCTATGCCGTGCTGGCCTGGACCAGACCCGAGCATGATGGCGGAGCTAAGATCGAAGGCTATAACATCGAGTTCCAGAAAAGCGGAAGTGATGAGTGGATCCAAATTGCCGAGGACGTCCCCCAGACTGAACATAAGCTCCAGGGTTTGGTGGAGAAGCAGGAATACATTTTCCGGGTCAAGGCTGTCAACAAAGTTGGCGTGAGTGAGCCCAGCGAGCCCTGTGACGCCGTGGTCTGCAAGGAGAGGCTCTGTAAGTCATGGACTCTTTTATTTGCCTTTAAACAACATCTGATGGTTCCAATCTGCACTTAAAACTCTAGCTTGTGGTCTAGAATTTACACAGTTTAAATAATACATCTTGAAGACAAAAATCACCGCTATTTTACTTTTCCGATACGGTCGAGTTTTGTCGGACTTTAGTGGCTAATCTTTCTGCTGGCCCACGTTGACAAAGCAGTCTCGTGTGAAATGTGGTGGACAAATAAAACGGGCAAGTATTTATTTAATTGACATCAGAGCAGGTGGGTGGGCATGAAACTGGATGGAAGAAGAGAGGAGGGGCCTGACAGATAGCACGTACTAGGATGTCCACATACGTACGTCACAAATGGCTCACTGTTTAAAAAAGGACTGCAGCATTCAGGGGTATCCCTGGGGGTAGGTCCCCTTTACATAAGTGGGTGAAGAAACAGCAGCAAATCCAACCATACTTCCTTTAGCCATTGAGATAAAGAAAAACCCTAGAAACATGTAAATGTATGTACAGTACAGGCCAACAGTTTGGACACACCTTCTCCTTGACAACACAACTGATGGTCCCAACTCTATTGATAAAGCAAGAAATTCCACAAATCAACAGGGATAAGGCACACCTGTGAAGTGAAAACCATTTCAGGTGACTACCTCTTGAAGCTCATGGAGAGAATGCCAAGAGATGTGGGGACCCCCCACTGGCGACCGGTGCAATGGACATCGAGTGGATCTAGCATAATATTCTGAGAGTCCAGTCCATAGTGGATCTAACATAATAGTGTGAGAGTCCAGTCCATAGTGGATCTAGCATAATATTGTGAGAGTCCAGTCCATAGTGGATCTAACATAATAGTGTGAGAGTCCAGTCCATAGTGGATCTAACATAATAGTGTGAGAGTCCAGTCCATAGTGGATCTGACATAATAGTGTGAGAGTCCAGTCCATAGTGGATCTAACATAATAGTGTCAGAGTCCAGTCCATAGTGGATCTAACATAATAGTGTGAGAGTCCAGTCCATAGTGGATCTAGCATAATAGTGAGAGTCCAGTCCATAGTGGATCTTACATAATAGTGAGAGTCCAGTCCATAGTGGATCTAACATAATAGTGAGAGTCTAGTCCATAGTGGATGTAGCATAATAGTCTGAGAGTCCAGTCCATAGTGGATCTAACATAATAGTCTGAGAGTCCAGTCCACAGTGGATCTAACATAAAAGTGTGAGAGTCCAGTCCATAGTGGATCTAGCATAATAGTGAGAGTCCAGTCCATAGTGGATCTTACATAATAGTGAGAGTCCAGTCCGTAGTGGATGTAAAGTAATAGTGAGAGTCCAGTCCATAGTGGATCTAACATAATAGTCTGAGAGTCCAGTCCATAGTGGATCTAACATAATAGTCTGAGAGTCCAGTCCATAGTGGATCTAACATAATAGTGTGAGAGTCCAGTCCATAGTGGATCTAACATAATATTGTGAGAGTCCAGTCCATAGTGGATCTAACATAATAGTGTGAGAGTCCAGTCCATAGTGGATCCAACATATTAGTGAGAGTCCAGTCCATAGTGGATCTAACATAATAGTGAGAGTCCAGTCCATAGTGGGGCCAGCAGGAGATCATCTTGAGTAGAGACAGGTCAGCAGCACAGAGACGTCCCCAACTGATGCACAGATGAGTGGTCCACCCTGGGTCCCGACTTTGGACAGCTAGCGCGTCATCTATGGTCACCAAATCTGTGCCCCCCCTCCACAAAGGACAGGGGGGCAGAGCAGAAAAGAAAAAAATATTTTGAAGGCAAAAACTGTTTTTCAAGGTAAAAAATGATTTTCAAGGTAAAAAATGATTTTCAAGTTAAAAGTTGATTTTCAAGGTAAAAAATTATTTTCAAGGTAAAAAATTATTTTCAAAGTAAAAACTGATTTTCAAGGTAAAAACTGATTTTCAAGGTAAAATCTGATTTTCAAGGTAAAAAATGATTTTCAAAGTAAAAAATGATTTTCAAGGTAAAAAATGATTTTCAAGGTAAAATCTGATTTTCAAGGTAAAAAATGATTTTCAAGGTAAAAAATGATTTTCAAGGTAAAAAATGATTTTCAAAGTAAAAACTGATTTTCAAGGTAAAATCTGATTTTCAAGGTAAAAAATGATTTTCAAGGTAAAAAATGATTTTCAAGGTAAAAAATGATTTTCAAAGTAAAAAATGATTTTCAAGGTAAAAACTGATTTTCAAGGTAAAATCTGATTTTCAAGGTAAAAAATGATTTTCAAGGTAAAATCTGATTTTCAAGGTAAAATCTGATTTTCAAGGTAAAAAAATGTATCTGACATTCATACTCAAACGCCATTCTCGACTCTTTCCTCCTCCCTGGTGACCAGATCCACCATCTGCGCCTCAGTGGCTGGAAGTAGTTAACATCACCAAGATCAACGCTGACCTCAAATGGCAGGTTCCCAGCAGTGACGGAGGCTCGCCCATCACCAACTACGTGGTGGAGAAGAGGGACGTGCGACGGAAGACCTGGCAGACCGTCGACACGACGGTCAAGGAGCCCAAGTACACGGTGAGCCCTCTCAACGAAGGCTCGCTGTACGTGTTCCGCGTGGCTGCAGAAAACGCCGCCGGGATGGGCGAGTACTGCGAGCTGGAGGACGCTGTGCTTGCCAAGGACACTTTTAGTAAGTTCTTTCAAATCTGAAATGTTTATGTTTGAGCTGTCATACCACAGTCAGTACGTCACAAATGGTAACCTCAAAAGGCGCGATATGAATCCAAGTTGTTTTTAATTCTCTGTAGCTACTCCTGGACCTCCTTATGCTCTGACCGTGGTGGAGGTCACCAAGAGACACGTGGAGCTGAAATGGGAAGCTCCGAAGAGCAACGGTGGAAGACCCATCACCAAGTAAGACTGTGTGCAGTGTTGCAGACGGCTTGTTGGACAGAGAAAAAGGCCATTCGGTGAAAGACGTTGTCTCCGTGACGATATAAAATGTATCCTCCTCAGGTACGTGATAGAGAAGAAGGAGAAAGTGGGAACTCGTTGGCTGAAGTGCTGCAAGACTCCAGACAAGCAGACGCAGTTCAAGGTGACTGACGTGGACGAGGGCTCAGAGGTGCAGTTCCAAGTACGGGCAGAGAATGAGGCGGGAGTGGGAGAACCAAGTGAACCCACCGAAGTCCTTACCATCGAGGATCCAACCAGTAAGTCACAATCTTAGTGTATGTATGTACAAAACCCGAAAGCAGTGAAGTTGTCAGGTTGTGTAAATGGTAAATAAAAAGAGAATACAACAAATCCTTTTCAACTTATATTCAATTGAATAGACTGCGAAGACAAGATATTTCATGTTCGAACTGGTAAACTTTAGCTCATTTGGAATTTGACGCCTGCAATGCTCAGTCGTTCACAAACAAGGACGGGGGCGAGGGTCACCACTTTGTCAACAAATGCCTGAGCAAATTGTTTAAGAACAACATTTCTCTACAAGGAATTTAGGGATTTCACCATCTACGCTCCGTAATATCATCCAAAAGTTCAGAGAATCTGGAGAAATCACTGCACGTAAGCCATGATATTACGCACCTTGGATCCCTCAGGCGGTACTGCATCAAAAAGCGAACTCAGTGTGTAAAGGATATCACCACATGGGCTCAGGAACAGTTCACAAAACCCCTGTCAGTAACTACAGTTGGTTGCTACCTCTGTAAGTGCAAGTTAAAACTCTACTACGCAAAGCCAAAGCCATTTATCAACAACACCCAGAAACGCCGCCGGCTTCGCTGGGCCCGAGCTCATCTAAGATGGACTCATGCAAAGTGGAAAAGTGTTCTGTGGTCTGACGAGTCCACATTTCAAATTGTTTTTGGAAACTGTGGAGGTGGTGTCCTCCGGACCAAAGAGGAAAAGAACCATCCGGACTGTTCTAGGGTCGAAGTGTAAAAGGCAGCATGTGTGATGGTATGGGGGTGTATTAGTGGCCAAGACATGGGTAACTTACACATCTGTGAAGGCACCATTAATGCTGAAAGGTACATACAGCTTTTGGAGCAACATATGTTGCCATCCAAACAACGTTATCACGGACGCCCCTGCTTATTTCAGCAAGACAATGCCAAGCCACGTGTTACAACAGCGTGGCTTCATAGTAAAAGAGTGCGGGTACTAGACTGGCCTGCCTGTAGTCCAGACATTGAAAATATGAAGGCTAAAATATGAGAAGGGAGACTGTTGAACAACTTAAGCTGTACATCAAGCAAGAATGGGAAATAATTCCACTTCAAAAATGTGTCTCCTCACTTCCCAAACCTTTACTGAGTGTTGTTAAAAGGAAAGGCCATGTAACACAGTCGTAATAATGCTCCTCACACAACTTTTTTTTGCAATTTGTTGCTGCCATTAAATTCTATGTTCATGATTAATTGCAAAAAAAATGAAGTGTGTCAGTGTGAACATGAAATATCTTGTCTTTGCAGTCTATTCAATTGAATATAAGTTGAAAAGGATTTGTTGTATTCTCTTTTTATTGACCATTTACACAACCTGACAACTTCACTGCTTTTGGGTTTTGTATTATAATTATTTTTTTCTATTTTCAACACTTACATTTCTAGATCAGCTTCAGATTTATTCGTTGATATGAAGTTATTTGAATGTTTTTTGCCCTTTTTGTCAGAGGAAACCCTTTTTTTTTATGGCACATACACAAACTATGCAATATTCATGCAGACGTACAATATTTTTGTAACTGCATCCACACTCTTATGTCATGACCAACTCACCAACACGGTTTTTATTACGTATAAGTTGTTGGCAGATTCAAAGCAACTAAATATGAATATGTGGTACTCCATGGTACTCTGGCAGTTTTTAGTGGTTTAGATATACCTGAAGTTGATCTAGAGATTGAAGTGTTGGATACTGTTGCGTCGGACCAGTTCTTCCTCCAAGGGAATCTAAGTTACTGGTCAATCTCAAGTTCTTTCGATGACATATATGCTGAGTAAGAAGGACCATCAAGACAGAATTGGAATATTTTCAAGTTTTACTAAAGCTTTAGGAGTTCATCTTAACCAATACATCCATATCGGCTACTCTAGTTGATCTGGCATTCCAACGGAAAAGCCCACTCTTTTCACACAAAGAAAGCCCCCATCTCCCCCCTCTCAACACTGATAAGGAGAGAGACATGGAGGTTGTCTTCACATTCCAACGTAAGACACTAAACAGACAATCTGAAGACAAAGAGAGACTGGTAGAATAAACAAAGGAAAAGTACTAGCTACTTTAAACATGGCTATGTAAAAAGAAAGAACTCTTAAACATATCTGCATCCTTCCACAGTTCTAATAAAAAAATAACTAATACATGACTTATTTCTATGATTGCGACCCTTCTGGGTGTTGTATTGGCTTTGAAAAATAAAAATGGCTTTGATTTTTTTAGTATGCGGCCATCAGTGGAAAGACAACCCAGATTTAGAGTCATCTTTTACAGATCCACAATAGAACCCGTGATATGTTCTAAACGGCCTGTCTCTGTAGGTGCGCCATCTCCTCCCTTGGACGTGACTGTGCCTGATAGCAGCAGAGAGCACATCAATGTGTCGTGGAAGCCGCCAGTCAAGGACGGTGGCTCCCCGATCACTGGCTACCACGTGGAGGTGGCTGAGGCCCGTCCTGAGCTAAAGTGGTTGCGGGTTAACAGCAGACCTATCAAAGAGCCTAAGTTCAAGATCGAAGACGGAATCAAACCAGAGAAGAAGTATGTCATCAGGGTTCGTGCCATTAACGCTATCGGCGTTAGCGAACCCTCCGAGCTCTCTGACAAGGTGTTTACCAAGGATCCAGACTGTAAGTGTTCACAAACTTTCAGCATAGAGTGTGACGATATAACTCAAGTTCCTGTTGAATTTACTACTCATCTGATCTCAAGGTGCCCCAAAATTGGAACTGGACACACAGGATGTGGTGGTGATTGAGGGGGAGAAGCTGCACCTGAATGTCCCCTACAAGGGCATCCCGATTCCAAATATGGTGTGGCAGAAGGACACGGTGGAATGCAAAAAAGATGAGCGTCTCTCCATGACAGTGGAGATGAACAGTGGTCATCTGGAGCTACTCAGATGCACACGTTCTGACGCTGGTGTCTATAATATCACCCTGGAAAACAGTCTGGGCACCGCCAACGGGAGTATTAATGTCAAAGTCATCGGTACGTTGCTGTGTCTATTCTGGCTGCATCAGGATTTCATATGAATTGATTTCAGTTTGAAAATCATGTCATTGTCACTCTGATGTGTGTTCACCTCTTAATGATTTCCCATAGGGCTCCCTGGTCAGTGCAAAGACATCAGCTCCAGTGATGTCACAAATAATTCCTGCAAGATCAGCTGGGAAGCCCCCGAGGATGACGGCGGGACACCTATCCTTAGTTACATACTGGAGCGTCGTGAAGCGTCCAAGAAGACCTACATGCCCGTCATGTCAGGGGAGAATGTTCTTTGTTGTATGGTTAAAGACTTGTACGTCAACTGCGAGTACTACTTCCGGGTCAAGGCTGTCAACAAGGTCGGCCCAGGAGCATTTCTGGAGCTGCGGAACCCTGTCATTATAGAGGAGGTTAAGCGTAAGTTAGGGGCCTTATATTGGTATATGATAGTTGCGACAGGTAGAAACTAAACAACCATCTGCTTCACAGAGAAACCAGACCCACCGATCCAAGTGGAGGCTCATGACCCAACATCCAAATCTATCACCATCACCTGGAAAGCTCCCGATTACGATGGTGGCTGCCCCATTCAAGGCTACGTCGTGGAGAAGATTGAGAAGGACGGTGATCGCTATGAGAGGGTTACCCCAAGCTTGGTCCCCGGTTTCTCCTATGTGGTGACAGGTCTGAAGGAAGACACTGAATACCAGTTCAGGGTTCGAGCCGAGAACGCTGCTGGAGTCAGTGAGCCCTCGCGAAGCACACAACTCATAAAGGCTGCTGACCCCGTTGGTATGAAAGACCTTCCCAAAGAAACTTTTGCTTTATGTCCTTATTGAATGTCTGTCAAGCTTTTGTCTTCTTTTTCAGAAAAACCGAGTGTCACCCTGCACGCCAATGTGCAGTCTGGTTTGTGCATTAAGAGAGGTGAGGAGATCTGCATCAATGCAAACATCTCCGGTTCGCCTTACCCCAAGATCACTTGGCTGAGGAACAATGAGGACGTCACCAAAGAGCCTACAAAGACTCTTGTCCCGCTGGTCAAGAAGAAGAAGACAAGATCGAAGGTTCATTTTGTAAAACCCTAATCACTAAATCCCTATGCTTGCTGGTTATTTAGTCTTTTTTTTGTTCGTCCAGGTTCCCGAACCCACAGAAGAATTTGTGACGCCAATGCGTGAGCGCCTCGGTTTGGACCAGACTAAGAAGGGACACTCGGCACTAATGATCCGAGAGGCTATAAGAAGTGACCATGGCAACTTCACCATCGAGGTGAAGAACATTCATGGCGTTGCCAGCGCCTCTTGCGTTGTTAATGTTCTCGGTAAGTTTTACCTGTCCTTAAGTCTGAAATGCCTTTTTCCCCATTGATGTTCTGATTTTCAGGTCAAAATTAAAAGGCTAAAACAAATCTTAGTAATGTTTAGCTAGCTCTGGTGACCGGAATCTTTTGTGCAACAGACAAACCTGGCCCACCCTTCAATTTCACCTTTGATGACATCAAGAGCACCTCAGTAATATGTAACTGGGAGCCTCCTGAAGATGACGGCGGCAGTGAAATACTGAACTATATCCTAGAGAAAAAGGATAACAAGAACGATGCCGTTGGCTGGATCACCGTCACATCCACCGTGAAGGGTACCAGCTTCCCCGTCACTAAGCTGATCGAAGGAAAAGAGTACATCTTTAGAGTTACTGCAGAAAACAAATTTGGATGTGGACCGTCATGCATCTCCGAACCAGTGGTTGCCAAGAACCAATTTGGTGAGAGCATTGGTTTTTGAATGATTATTAAAGCCTACATTTTGTTTGGATATATTGCATACACAAAATGCACTTGCTAACCCATTACCTAATGCAGGGGTCACCAACGCGGTGCCCGCGGGCACCAGGTAGCCCGTAAGGACCAGATGAGTAGCCCGCTGGCCTGTTCTAAAAATAGCTCAAATAGCAGCACTTACCAGTGAGCTGCCTCTATTTTTTAAATTGTATTTATTTACTAGCAAGCTGGTCTCGCTTTGCTCAACATTTTTAATTCTAAGAGAGACAAAACTCAAATAGAATTTGAAAATCCAAGAAAATATTTTAAAGACTTGGTCTTCACTTGTTTAAATAAATTCATTAATTTTTTTTACTTTGCTTCTTATAACTTTCAGAAAGACAATTTTAGAGAAAAAATACAACCTTAAAAATGATTTGAGGATTTTTAAACACATATACCTTTTTACCTTTTAAATTCCTTCCTCTTCTTTCCTGACAATTTAAATCAATGCTCAAGTAAATTTATTTGTTTTATTGTAAAGAATAATAAATACATTTTAATTTAATTCTTAATTTTAGCTTCTGTTTTTTCGACGAAGAATGTATGTGAAATATTTCTTCAAACGTATTATGATTAAAATTCAAAATAAATATTCTGGCAAATCTAGAAAATCTGTAGAATCAAATTTAAATCTTATTTCAAAGTCTTTTGAATTTCTTTTAAAATTTTTGTTCTGGAAAATCTAGAAGAAATAATGATTTGTCTCTGTTAGAAATATAGCTTGGTCCAATTTGTTATATATTCTAACAAAGTGTAGATTGGATTTTAACCTATTTAAAACATATCATCAAAATTCTAAAATTAATTTTAATCAGGAAAAATTACTAATGATGTTCCATAAATTCTTTTTTAATTTTTTCAAAAAGATTCGAATTAGCTAGTTTTTCTCTTCCTTTTTTCGGTTGAATTTTGAATTTTAAAGAGTTGAAATTGAAGATAAACTATGTTTCAAAATTTAATTGTCATTTTTTCGTGTTTTCTCCTCTTTTCAACCGTTCAATTAAGTGTAAATATCATTAATTATTAATAATAACATAGAGTTAAAGGTAAATTGAGCAAATTGGCTATTTCTGGCAATTTATTTAAGTGTGTATCAAACTGGTAGCCCTTCGCATTAATCACTACCCAAGAAGTAGCTCTTGCTTTCAAAAAGGTTGGTGACCCCTGACCTAATGAATATCTAATGTAAAACGAGTTTTATGGCTTTGTAAAAAAAACTGAGGCACCGCTTTTTCATTAGATCCTCCTGATGCTCCGAACACCCCAAGAGTTCATGAAGTGACAGCAAGCTCCGCCCACATCTCCTGGCATGAGCCAAAGGACAATGGCAGTCCGATTCTAGGCTACTGGATTGAGAAGAAGGAGGTGAACAGCAAATATTGGACTCGTGTCAACCGTGCTCTCCTCAACTCTCTGGAGGTAAAGGCGAGCGGTCTGATGGAGGGACTCAGCTATATCTTCAGGGTGTGTGCCGAAAACCTGGCTGGGCCCGGACCTTTCAGTGAGCCCACGGACCGTATTGTTGCTATGGATGCTATCTGTAAGTAACTACAAAGATGGACGCATCAGTAACTAATACTGTTTTAGACTTTAGCACCGGTTGTTCATTCTGTCTTTTTGTTAGGCATGACATGATTGGTGTGCCATAAACTATTGTACTTAATGTTTCATGGGGAGTGTTGGTTACTAGATAATAGTTTACAGTAGTCTGACAAACATGTTATACTGCCAACTACTCCACTTATCCCCCTATCCTCAGTGCCTCCTGGGCCCCCAACACCATGGGTCGTGGACACTGGGAAGGACTCAATCATTGTGGCTTGGAAGCCACCTTTGTTCAACGGAGGAGGGGACATCCTGGGATATCATGTTGAGAAGGTACTCATGACGAATGTGGGCTTGTCGAAAAAAAAACATTCACAGAGCTGCTAAATGACAAACTGCCACCTATTTTCTGTGACAGTTGACACATTCGCACGTGGCTGAATCCTCTGACTTTGACAGGTGGTGGTTGGTGAAAAGGACTGGACACGCAGCACAGAGTTCAGGTGCAAAGAACTGACCTACAAGGTCACAGGTCTGACTGAAGGAGCTGATTACTACATCCGAGTCATCGCCGTTAACGAAGCAGGTCCCGGAGCTCCTGGTGTCACAGAACCTGTCACCGTCAAAGAGCCTCAAGGTGCAAACACAAGGAAGAGCTTATGCATACAGTTGGAAATGTTGGCATTGTTGTCTGTAAAAATGTAATTGTCTTACTTTTTGTGGCCTTCAGAACCTCCCGCTGTTGACTTTGAGCTCTCTGTGAGGAACGGTGTGATGATCAAGGCTGGAGAGCCCTTAAAGCTTCCCGCCATAGTCATTGGCCGGCCCCAGCCTGAGATTAAGTGGGCTAAAGATGATGCTGAAATTGACAAGGAGAGAATGCTAGTGGAGACGGACGGCAAGAACAGCTGTCTGCTCATCAAAAAGGCAGTGAGGGCGGATCACGGAAAGTACCAGATTTCTGGAACCAACAGCAGCGGGACTAAGGCCGCTGAAACGAGAGTGGATGTCATGGGTCAGTGTCTGACAGTTTTATTTAGCAAGAAACATTTTTACAAAGAAAGTCTTGTATTCTTTTTTTGAAATGTTTTACTGACTACGGGTTGTATCGTCCTCATTTATGTAAGTACACTACATTTCAATTCCGTTCTGCTGCTTGCTTGCAGATGTCCCAGGCCCTGTGATTGACTTGAAGACTGTGACGGTGACCAAGAAGAACATCACCCTCACCTGGTCCGATCCACTAGACAATGGTGGAAGTGACATCTTTGGTTACGAGGTTCTGAGGAAAGATGCCAAGATGAAACTCTTCCGCCAGCCTATTGAGGTGGCGTCCTGCAAGTGCGACATCCAGGGCTTACTGGGTGGCGAAGAGTACATTTTCAGGGTCATTGCCCGAAACAAGTATGGAGATGGCGCTCCAACGGATCTTGGGCCCATCCTAGCTGAAGATCCTAAAGGTGCAGCCACATTTTTTATTTGGAGGCAACTGAAATTTCTTAGAATAAGTCTATGGTGATTACTGGAACTGAACCACTGACATTTACTTGCAGCTACACCATCTGCTCCGGAGAAGCTCCATTACACTGACAGAAGCAAGAACACTATCACACTGGCCTGGCAACCACCACGCAGCGACGGTGGTAGCCCTGTCATAGGCTACTACGTAGAGAAGATGAGATCTGACGGCGGTGAATTTGACGTGGCTAACCACAAGATGTTTCCCAAGTGCTGTGGTACCATTGAGAACTTGTCAGAGAACCAGGAGTACCAGTTCCGTGTCAAAGCTGTAAATGAGGTCGGTGACGGGCCACCATCCAAGCCAATCACAGCCAATATTCAGGATGATAAAAGTATGTCACCAATGCAATTGTGATAAGTTTTTCAATGACAAATCCGCCAATGCAATACTCAAACGTGTCACCTTGTGATTTCACAGTTCCACCAGTTATTACAATTCTGAAGTACTTCAAAGGTAACGCCATCATTGTGAAGAAAGGCTCTGACGTTGACATTCCAGCTGAGGTAAAGGGACTTCCTCTTCCAACACTCAAGTGGATGAAGGATGACGAGGAGCTGGACAAACCAAACAGAGAAAAGATGACAATTGAAACGGAAGAGGTCATTAATTCATAAATAAGATTCAATGTTATTGATGAACTGTATGTTTTTTTTAAATGGAAATTCATGTAGCCACACTTGAACCTTGAGCAGCTTAAAATGTACAAAATGAATGATATACCCCACGGATTGTGAACATGTTGATACTGGCACATTCAGATCCACAATTTTAACACAGAAATATTTTCAAATACCAGGTGAATCGTACCACACTGAGGACAAAACTATCCATGCCAGAAAGCACCAGACAAGACAAAGGCAAATACAAACTGCTGGCTGAAAACTGCCACGGAAAATCTCAGCACATAATCCGCGTGGAGATCTTGGGTATGAACTTGATCAGAGGCAAGCCGTGTAAATTGCAAAGTAGTCTGAGCTGATTTCCTCTCGTCCGCAGACCGCCCTCTTCCCCCGAGGAATATTGTTGTCTCTGACATCAAGGCTGACTCGTGCTACCTGACCTGGGATGCCCCGGAAGACAACGGGGGTAGTGAGATCACAAACTACGTCATTGAACGCAGAGATGCCAGCAAGAAAAAATCTGATTTTGAGGCAATGACCTCCAACCTCATTGATCGGCGATTTGGGGTGAATTGAGCTGCAATGCATGCAAACTGAACTGCAAGAAGATGCACTCTTGTATTTATTTGCTATCATACAAACTGATTGTCTGTCATTTGCCTATTCAGGTCTCCAAACTGACTATGAATGGTACCTATCAGTTCAGAATCAAGGCAGCGAATAAGTACGGGCTCAGCGACGGCTGTGATTCAGAGAAAGTAGAACTGAAGGATCCATTTGGCCTACCTGGACCGCCACGCAACCCCAAGATCATTGCTGCCACATCAAACACGATGACTCTGACTTGGCTGCCTCCGCTCGACAATGGTGGTGCCACAATTCAAGGCTATTGGCTAGAGAAGAGGGAACGTGGAGCTGTGTACTGGGCAAAAGTTAATCGTTGCTCTGTCACCAAACCGGCAATTAGGGGTCTGCAGTACACTGTTTTTAAGCTCATTGAAGGAACAGAGTACCAGTTTAGGGTGGCGGCAGGCAATGCTGCAGGTATCGGGCCTCCCAGCGAGGCTACAGAGTGCCGCTTTGCTGTGGATCCATGCAGTGAGTCTTGACTTTTGTTTACTGTTTTTAAAACAAGCCAACTTAGATTTAAAAAAGTGTATTTGTAGAACACTTTAAAGTGTTTTTGTGCCACTCCGTGACCGTTGTGTTTTCTGGTCCTTAGACACTCCAAGCTCACCTGGATCCCCTGTGGTCAAAGACAAGACCAAGGACAGTATCACACTCGCCTGGAGTCCCCCGGAAAGGGATGGTGGCAGTCCTGTCAAGGGTTACATCATTGAGGTCCATGAGGAAGGTTCTCCTGACTGGAGAAGGGTGACTCCTGCAGAAAAGCTCCATCAATCTACTGAGATAACTATTCCCGATCTTAAGGAGGGCAAAAAGTGCAAGTTCAGGATTTACGCTGTGAACGCTGTCGGCAACTCTGAGCCTGCCAAGACCGCTGATATCCTGGTTCAGGATATTTTGAGTAAGTATCATGTAGCTGTTTACCCATTCCCATTAAGGTACAGAAATAGTCTGTTTAATCTGTGTCTGTCCTTCAGTCGAGCCAACAGTTTCTCTGGATGTGAGCGCTCAGGACCTGCTGAACTGTAGGGCCGGAACCACCATCAGGATACCCGCCACCATCACCGGGCGTCCAGTGCCTAAAGTCACCTGGAACTTTGATGGAACAGCCGAGACTGAGAAGAAAAATGAACTTCACACACTTCCCATTGACTCTGAGGTCAGACTTATTTTGACAGTTTAGCTGTGATACAAAATGACAACAGTGTAGGCTTAGGTAACAGGTGTCTAACTCAAAGCCCGAGGGCGAGATCTGGCCCACTCCTCATTTTATGTGGCCTGGAAATAATATGCATCAATTAAGTACTTTATCTTTTCTCGCCAAATGTATTCATTCTTTCCATTTTGACAGACAAAAAACAAATGTACTTCATGCGATTCCATGTCTTTTAAACCAGTGTTTCTTAAAGGCCTACTGAAATGCGATTTTCTTATTTAAACGGGGATAGCAGATCCATTCTATGTGTCATACTTGATCATTTCGCGATATTGCCATATTTTTGCTGAAAGGATTTAGTAGAGAACATCGACGATAAAGTTCGCAACTTTTGGTCGCTGATAAAAAAGCCTTGCCTGTACCGGAAGTAGCAGACGATATGCGCGTGACGTCACCGGTTGTGGAGCTCCTCACATCTGCACATTGTGTACAATCATGGCCACCAGCAGCGAGAGCGATTCGGACCGAGAAAGCGACGATTTCCCCATTAATTTGAGCGAGGATGAAAGATTTGTGGATGAGGAAAGTGAGAGTGAAGGACTAGAGAGGGAAGATGCTGTGAGAGGCGGGTGGGACCTGATATTCAGCTGGGAATGACTATAACAGTAAATAAACACAAGACATATATATACTCTATTAGCCACAACACAACCAGGCTTATATTTAATATGCCACAAATTAATCCCGCATAACAAACGCCTCCCCTCCCCCGTCCATATAACTCACCAATACAAATCAAACACCCGCACAACACACTCAATCCCTCAGCCCAAAGTACCGTTCACCTCCCCAAAGTTCATACAGCACATATATTTCCCCAAAGTCCCCAAAGTTACGTACGTGACATGCACGTAGCGGCACGCACGTACGGGCAAGCAATCAAATGTTTGGAAGCCGCAGCTGCGTACTCACGGTACCGCGTCTGCGTATCCAACTCAAAGTCCTCCTGGTAAGAGTCTCTGTTGTCCCAGTTCTCCACAAGCCAATGGTAAAACTTGATTGTCATCTTTCGGGAATGTAGACAATGAAACATCGGCTGTGTTTATGTTGCTGCAGCCGTCCGCTAATACACCGCTTCCCACCTACAACTTTCTTCTTTGCTGTCTCCATTGTTCATTGAACAAATTGCAAAAGATTCACCAACACAGATGTCCAGAATACTGTGGAATTTTGCGATGAAGACAGACGACTTAATAGCTGGCCACAATGCTGTCCCAAAATGTCCTCTACAATCCGTGACGTCACGCGCAGGCGTCATCATACCGAGAAGTTTTCAGCAGGATATTTCGTGCAAAATTTAAAATTGCACTTTAGTAAGCTAACCCGGCCGTATTGGCATGTGTTGCAATGTTAAGATTTCATCATTGATATATAAACTATCAGACTGTGTGGTCGCTAGTAGTGGCTTTCAGTAGGCCTTTAATCGTATATATATCGTTTAATATATTGTTGGCCGCAAACAATATATGTTTCTCAACTCTGTCCGTACAGGCCACAGCAGTACTCAGTTGTAATACACTATTCCACCACTTGTGGCAGTAATGGTAATATTAAACAAGAAGTCTGGAGCTAAAATCATGAGAAGTTTCTTAAGCGCAAAAATTATGACTAAAGTGGTGAAGCTGTGTTTACATTTTCAATGGAATTTTATTGACAGTTTATTTAAGAAACACATTTATCATTATTTATAATAATTTTGTTTTATGAGTCCCTTCGTTTGGAGTATATATTTATTTGTATAATCAGCCTGACTTTGACAGGCTTTGATAATAATCTTTGTGATTAGCGCACGCTTTCATATCATTTTGAAAAAGTTCATCCTCTTAAACTGTAATTAAGTTAGGAATAATTATTGAATATGATTCAAATCTAGAGTAAGATTACTAATTTGTGGTTGATATTTGAATGGGCCCCGGGCCCTCTGTAGTAGAAAAGTTGGCCCTCTGTAGTAGAAAAGTTGGGCCCAGATGTCAAAAAGGTTAATAACCCCTGTTTTACACTTTAATACTGTACAATAATGCAACAAATATTATATGATCATACATTCCAAACATTTTTGTAATAATACAAATAAATACTTAAATATCTGTTTGACTTATGATTTTAAAGTTATTCATCAAATTGTACACTGTTAATTAAAAGTTATATTTTACAGTAAAAACTGGCAGCTCAGTCGCCAGAATTAAATTTATTTTTAAACTGTGGTAACGTTTTTCCATTTACAATAATACACTGTAAAAAAAACACTGTCAATTTTATGCTAAAATTTTGGCGACTGAACTGACAATTTTTTATAATAAAATCTACAATTTTTTAATGTACTTAAAAAATCTAATGCATAGGCAATTATGTAATATAATGTGGCGAATCCTTATATATTTTTTATTCATATATATTCACTCTTATAAGCGGCCCTCTGAGGGCAGCCATAACTGCAATGTGGCCCTCAATGATTAGAGTTTGACACTTAAGTTGTGTGCATGGTGTCCTCTATCAGAAGCCAGAGGTATTGCTGGGCTGTTTTTAAGATAATCACAACATCAAATGTATCACTTTAGATTCACTCCACTGACACAACCTCCCTGGTCGTCATCCCCGACTGCAAACTGAACCACGGTGGCCGCTACATCCTCAATGTGGAGAACCCCGCCGGACACAAAGTGGTCAAAGTGCGAGTCAACGTGCTCGGTGCGTAAAATTCATCAACCGATACAGCATTTTTGCTGGAAAATCAACAATAGCCTGCAGTGTCGTGAAATGCCATTGTTTGGTGGGTCCATAGACATACCAGGACCTCCTCGGGATCTGAAGGTGAGCGACGTGACAAGAGGCACTTGCAGACTCACCTGGAAACCTCCAGAGAGTGACGGAGGAGATAGGGTGAAGAGCTACTTCATTGAGAAGAAGACAGTGGAGGGAAAAGCCTGGACCAAGGTAAAGCCTATCAGCGTTGTCATGAATGATGTTAATCAACAGGTTCAAGTGGTGAATTCTTTCATATTGTGAACGTTTTAATCAGTCAAAAAAATGAACAGGACACAACACATGTCATGTGTTAACTTACCCCGATCACATCCACTCAGGTGAATACATCCTGTGCTGCGCAGTCCTTTGTGGTTCCAGACCTGATTGAGGGTCAGGATTACTTGTTCCGAGTCCGTGCCGAAAATCGATTTGGTTTTGGGCCGCACGTGGAGACCACTGAGGGAACCAAAGCCAAAGATCCCATCCGTACGTGAGCGATACGTTCAAGCTGCTGCAGAATTTGGCAATTTACATTTCTTGATGCTTGTGCCTTCAGATCCTCCAGATCCTCCGACCAGACTAAAGATCCAAAGTGTGAGAAAGGCCACAGTGGCCCTCACATGGAAGGCTCCCAAAAATGATGGTGGATCACCTGTCACACACTACAGCGTTGACTTACTCTGCTGGGATGCCAGTGGCACTCAGAAGGAGTCTTGGAGGAGGTAAACCTTCATCCCAAAGACCTAGTCCAGTCTTCTGAGTTTCACACTGTAAACAATTTTAAACTCTGCAGGTGTAACAGGAGAGACATCGACGTCACAAGCTTTAAGGTGGAGGACCTGACCGAGCGGGATGAATATGAGTTCAGAGTGATTGCTTACAACAAGGCTGGACCTAGCCGACCATCTTCCACTGCTGGGCCCATTCTCATTCAGGACCAGACCTGTAAGAACTTTAGCCAGTGAAATGTCGGGTTGAAGCTAACAAATACAATCTTTGAATGTTTTGTGACTTCGCACCTCCAGGCGCTCCATCCATTGAGATGAAGGAGTTTATGGAGGCCGAGCAGGGCAGTGACATCAGTGTCGTGGCCAAGATTCGTGGCTGTCCATTCCCAACACTCACCTGGTACAAGGCGCCGCCCCACAAGACCGATAAAAAGGTGGAGGTCTGCTACGATGAACACATCAACAAGATGGTGTCGGACGACAGCTGCACACTACTGATACAGCAAGGGAAACGTCCTGACACCGGCCTCTACACACTGGTGGCCTCCAACAGCGTTGGCAAAGCGTCCAAGGAAATGAGGCTCAATGTGCTTGGTATGCTCGCTGACACCATCATTCTACACCCATGTATGACATGTGTGAACTTTAAAAAGGATGAAAACAACATTACTTTCAAGTCAACCCTTGCCCTAACACATTTTCTTGTCAAACATCCAGAGGGATTAAATGTTTGGATGTGTGTGCTTCCCCAGGCCGCCCTGGTCCTCCCTCTGCTCCTATTAAGTTTGAAGAGGTTGGTTCTGAGAGGATCACTCTATCCTGGCTGCCGCCAAAGGACGATGGCGGTTCCAAAGTCACTAACTACGTCATCTGGAGGCGGGTGGCCAACAGAAAGACCTGGGTCCCCGTCACCAGCGAACCCAAAGAACGCGTTTGGACGGTTGAAAACCTAATGGAGGGCCACGAGTACGTGTTCCGCATTATGGCCCAGAACAAATATGGCGTGGGCGAACCACTAGACAGTGATCCAGAGGTGGCCAGAAATATCTATAGTGAGTCAATTTGTGTTACTATTGTCGCATGAGGTGAAATGAAAAACTCTTGTGACCAAACCGTCAATGTGTCCTACAGCTGTCCCTGGCCAGTGTGAGAAGCCAACCATATCCAATGTCACCCTGGACTCCATGACTGTGAACTGGGAGGAGCCTGAGAATGATGGTGGCACCCCAATCACTGGTTATTGGTTGGAACGCAAGGAGACCACGGGTAAACGATGGAGCCGTGTCACCCGTGACCCCATCCGCCCCATGGGTCTGGGTGAATCGTTTACAGTGAGTGGACTGGTTGAGGGCTCTGAGTATCAGTTCAGAGTTAGTGCAATAAACGCTGCGGGACCTGGACTCCCCAGTGCCCCGAGTGACCCCACGTTTGCCAGAGACCCCATCTGTACGTGCTCACAGACATCTTGTGTAATCAGATAAACAAACGGTGGGGTTGTTTTTAAAATAACCTTCCTATCTATTTTCTCTAGCCCCACCCTCTCCTCCAACACCAAAGGTTTCAGATTGGACAAAGTCCACCGTGGATCTGGAATGGATCCCCCCACTGAAGGATGGAGGCTCCAAAATTATAGGCTACTGGGTGGAGTACAAGGAGGAGGGCGCTGAGGCCTGGATCAAGGTGACCAAAAAAAACCAGCTTCTCCTGCAAAATGGAAATATACTTTTCTGTCTTGCCTAGCAGTGTCTCAAATATGCTGAAAGACTGGAATTGGAGATGCCATTCTCAAAGCATGTATCTGAAGATGACAATTTTTTCAAATTTCCTGATATGTTAGTGTTGAGGACGTCAGCTAGCTTTACTGTGCACTAGGACAGCGATTCTCTAACTGTGGGGCTCCATCTAGTGGTACGCCAAAGAATCACTTGATTAAACCACCGCGCTTGAACATTAAGTAAAGCTCCCTTACCGATGCTGGTTAATGGCTTAGGAGCCTTGCCTTCTAGCCTACTGGTCAGTCAGAGGGGTTGTGTGGTCACAGGCTCGAGCCTGGACTTTTGCACGGTTTAACCACACAAGATGACCATAGCATTGACATGGTAGATCCACAGAAAGTCCCGGTTCAAATGTACCATAGACCAGTCTTAACAAGCCTGATTTTTTGGCACTTTAGACATTTGCTCCGGTTTCCCCCACAGCTCACGTCATTTTAATTTCCATTCAGCCTCATTGACTGGAAATTAACCTGACACAAGATCTATATGTGGTCCCTGGGCGCTACATATAGACTGTTTAGAGTCCTAAGTAATGGGTTAGATTTTGCTGTATATTAATGTCACTTATACTGTATGTGATTCAAAAATAGTTTCTGCCTGGTCCAAATGTATCTACTTGCAAGAGACAATTAGGTATTCTGTTTTTGTTTCAGGCTAAAGATACTGAAATCCGAGGTACCCGCTTTGTGATTGCCGGATTGAAGACTGGTGCACAGTACAGGTTCAGAGTCATCGCTTTCAACCTTGCTGGTAATAGTGAGCCAGGCGAAGTTCCAGAGGCACTTACGGTCAATGACAGAAGCGGTAGGTCCAACATGAATCATTTCAATATTTGGTTCAACACTAAGTGTGTGTTCTCAGACAGTTTTATGGTACCCTTTCCCTTTAGTTGCCCCTGAGATTGATTTGGATGCCTCAGTGAAGGAAAGAATCGTGGTCCATGCTGGTGGCGTTATCCGGATCATCGCTTATGTGTCAGGCCAGCCATCACCAGAAATCACCTGGAGCAGAGATGGAGCAGCACTGCCCCCAGAGGCCAAGGTGGAAACAACAGCCATTAGCTCATCTCTGGTCATCAAACCATGTGCCAGAAGGCATCTCGGCATCTACACTCTGACTGCCAAGAACGCTGCAGGGGAAAAGAAGAAAAACATTTCCGTGGATGTGCTGGGTGAGACATTAAATGAAAGATTTAGTTTATAGGACCCCTGGAGGTTGTAAGATTTGTTTATCGGCATTTAAATGTGCTGTGGCGTCCCCTGACAGATGTCCCTGGGCCCGTCGGCATCCCCTTGACGACCGAGAACCTGAGTAGTGATTCCTGCAAGCTCAACTGGTATTTCCCAGAGAATGACGGCGGCTCACCCATCAGCAACTACGTGGTACAGAAGCGTGAAGCAGAGCGAAAGGCCTGGACGTCGCTATCATTCACCGCCAGCCGACAGAACGCTGTGGCTACTGGCCTCACCTCAGGCAAGGCCTACTTCTTCAGAGTAGCTGCTGAGAACGTCATCGGCATGGGACCCTTCATGGAGACGTCAGCCGAGATCATTATCAAGGAACCGATGAGTAAGTGAACTGCAACTTTGAGTAGTAATAGGAAGAACTGTGATTTACAGTTCTTTTAAGAATCCTAAATATCTAACCCCGTGGGTCTTCACATGTTCAGGTGTGCCCGACCGACCTGAAGAGCTCGAAGTCACTAAGGTCACGAAAGATTTGATCAACATCACTTGGAAAGCACCCAAGTTTGATGGTGGCTCTGAGATCATTATGTACGTCCTGGAGGCTCGTATGATTGGCAAAGACAAGTTTACCAGATTGACAAAGGAGAAGCTGATGGAGAGGAAGTACACTTTTGACGGACTGAGGGAGGGTGACACCTATGAGTTCCGGGTTATCGCCGTCAACGAGGTTGGACCGGGCAAGCCGTCATTCTGCACCAAACCAATCACCTGCAAGGATGAACTAGGTTAGCTTAATAACTTAAAAGTAGTCCGAACAGGCAATTCCAATAACTTACTGACATGATTGTACTTGTTCCAGAGCCACCAACCATTGAACTGGACTTCCGTGACAAGATCATAGTCCGAGTTGGTGAAAGCGTCCTGCTCCAGGGCCGATACACCGGCAAACCCTCCCCTTCCATCGTGTGGTACCGAGACGATGAGGAGCTCAAAGCTGACAAACACGTCATGTTCAAGAACACGCTGACCTCCATGTCGCTGGGTTTGATGAAGGCCCAGCGCCAACACAGTGGCCGTTACATGGTGGTGGTGGAGAACAGCAGCGGGTCCAGGAAGGGAGTCTGCAACGTCACAGTTGTCGGTATGAAGCGGAACCTCATCCTGACCTTTAATCTTCATAGCTGACATTTGACACTAGTCTTTTGTTGAAAAAAAATATAAAAACTAAATTGAAAATCAACTAGGTGAAGCGAGTCCTGAAGGAATTGCGTGTGAATGTTCCAATGCTGAAGTTGAACTGAAATCCTGGAAATTTTTGTTGAACCACTGCCCTATGGCGTGCAGCAGATTTATGGGTCAATGACGCGACTGGCAGTTGATTGTCACAAGTCAGCATACTTCTGTTGTCACACAGACCGACCAAGTCCTCCAGTGGGACCGGTGGTCTTTGACGAGGTACATCGCGAATACATGGTGATCTCCTGGAAACCTCCACTGGACAGTGGCGGAGTGGACGTCTCCAACTACATCATTGAGAAGAGAGACACCAACAGAGAAATGTGGACCACGGTCACTTCAGCCTCCACCAAGACTACATGCAAGGTTAGTCCAATGGCTCAGTTGTCACATTTTTTTTTTCTGAAAGTCTGAGCACGTGGCCCCAAAGCTGAAAATGTTGTCTACTATAGATCCCTAAACTGACAGAGGGCAGGGAGTACATCATGCGAATTTTTGCTGAGAACATGTACGGTATCAGCGACCCACTGGAGTCCGAGGAAATGAGAGCCAAAGATCTCTTCAGTAAGTTGTTGACACAAGCCTACATATCTAAAACCAGTGTCATTTGAGTAATGGATGACAGTAGGGGTGTAACGCTACACAACATTTTCCGTTCGGTACAGAATATACATTTTTTGGTTATTTATTTACCAAATTTGTAAACAATGGCTTTATCCTTTTAACATTGGCAACACTATAATAATTCTGCCCACGTTAATCAACATTAAACTGCCTCAAGTTGTTGCTCAGATTAAATAAAATGACAAAACTTTTCTTCTACATATAAAAAGTGCAACATTAAACAGTTTTAAGTGAACTCATCATGCTTAATTTATTACAGCATTCGGGAAGCCTGGAGTTGATTTATTATGTAAATGTTATATTTGTATCAACATGTGACAGCAGGGACCCTGCCATTCAAAACTAGCCTGCTACATTACTAATGATTCATGTAACTATAGCTGAAAAAATAGTGCAATAGCAATAGGAGAGACTATTCATCCCTGAACACCATGGAGTGGCTTAATGATGCACTTACATTATTATATCAACTATCAGAGACAGAAACTCTTCATTTAACATAATGTCCTTTTTTGCTGCTTCAACACAGCTCAATCAACACAGAAAAAGGTCAAGTGAAATAACAGACAGACAGGGCTTTGCTGTCCGTAACACACACAAACACACACACACCGCAAAATGAGCTAACGTTACGCTAAAAGCTAATTAGCCTTCACCTCAAGCCAGGAGTGCGAGCGAGCTGAGCTGCCGTTTATGTTTCTAGAAGGTCAACTAGGCTCATAGTGATGTTACTAGTAGTTGACTGGGAGGTGTTTCTTATCATTTGGGGAGAGTCCGCTGCCTGATGCTTACCTGCTAAACAACTACCTGCTCATCACGACGCTGGAGCACTGACACCATGCGCTCTGAATACGCACTGCTGATTGGCTGTTACCGCTCTGTATGTAACCAATCAGATGGTTGTGTGGGTGGGACAATGCCGGGTGCTGTGTAGAGTACTGACAGAGACAGAGGCAGAACGAAGCGGAGCAGCTTGTTAAGACTTTAGCTTAGGCGGCTACTTAATATGTTCGTGTGGAAACTCGTTCGGTACACCTCCGAACCAAACCGAAACCCCCTTACCGAAACGGTTCAATACAAAATACACGTATCGTTACACCCCTAGATGACAGTCATTGTTGGCCCCATCTGGCAGTTCTAAAAGTTTCAACTGATTCTTTGGTCTGTGACCCTTTCCGCAGGAGTCCCAGAGGCCCCTGAGATGCCGACTGTCAGAGAAGTGTACGCCACCAACGCTCTAGTGCTGTGGAACAGGCCTCGTGATGGAGGCAAGCCCATCACCAACTATATCCTGGAGAAGAAGGAGACGGCCGCCACAAGGTGGTCAAGGGCCACAAGAGAAACCATATATCCTGCTACTCAGTACAGAGTCCAAGACTTGGTGGAGGGCTGTGAGTACGAGTTCCGTGTGATGGCCGAAAATGAGTTGGGAATTGGAGACCCTAGTGTCCCCTCAAAGCCCATTCTTGCCAAGGATCCCATTGGTCAGTGTGTTTTAAACGACTCGTCATCATCGTACCGCGGCGATAAAATAACACCCGATCTTTGTTTTTAGTGCGGCCGAGTCCTCCGGTCACCCCCGAGGCCTACGATAAGACAAAAGACTCAGTCAGTCTCAGGTGGAAGATGCCTCGCCATGACGGAAGAGGAAGGATACTTGGCTATCTTGTGGAGTACCAGAAGCCGGGATTGGTGGACTGGATTCCGGCTAATAAGAGCCCGGAGGAGTGCCCTGACCTGCACTATGTGGTGAAAGGGCTGGCTGATGGCCAGGAGTACGCCTTCAGGATCTACACCGTCAACGCAGCAGGGAAATCGGACCCGGCCCACGTTAAAGATACCGTGAAGGTCCATGACAGACTGGGTACGACTTCTCTTCGTTTGTTTTCACCAAGACTACATCACAGAACTTTTACTATTTAGATCAAATTAACTTTAAGGTTGGTTTAAAAAAAAAAAATCCAAAATGAAATGAATTTAATGATTGTTCTCAAAAACTTTTTGAGTTTGTGCGCCAATCAATGGCAGATATGTTGATAAAAATGTGGTTAGCAAAGCGAGTGAAACATGACTAAGGATGTATACCCGGCACCAGTATTTTTTGGTACCGGTTCCTAGATAGGTTGGTCCATTATGATACTGCTACTGGTATTTTTTGTTCGACATAATTATGACACACTACAATCAGCTTTGACTAATGGCAAATAAGGAAGCAACACCACATAAAAATCAGGAACTTATTTCCTCCTCAAAGTCATGCACGCTGTGTCAGTCGGAAGTGAACGCACTTTACACACCACCGAGTTTTATCAACCTTCCTCCTCGCGATTCATTAGTGAAGTGAAGTGAATTATATTTATATAGCGCTTTTCTCTAGTGACTCAAAGCGCTTTTACATAGTGAAACCCAATATTTAAGTTACATTCAAACCAGTGTGGGTGGCACTGGGAGCAGGTGGGTAAAGTGTCTTGCCCAAGGACACAACGGCAGTGACTAGGATGGCGGAAGCGGGGATCGAACCCGGAACCCTCAAGTTGCTGGCACGGCCACTCTACCAACCGAGCTATACCGCATTAGTCTCTAGGCCAATATTAATCCATTCAAAAGAGTGAAAACTTGAGGTAATATGATAATCCATAAAGTTGCTTCTGAGTTGTGTTGTCCCGATACCAATATTTTAGTACCGGTACCAAAATGTATTTTGATACTTTTTCTAAATAAGGGGGACCACAAAAAAATGCCGTTATTGGCTTTATTTGAACAAAAAATCTTAGTGTACATGAAACATATGTTTATTATTGTCATTTAGTCCTTAAATAAAATAGACAACTTGTCTTTTAGTAGTAAGTAAACAAACAAAGACTCCTAATTAGTATGCAGTAACATATTGTGTCATTTATACACCTATTATTTTCTACACATTATGAGGGACAAACTGTAAAAATTGATTAATAATCTACTTGTTCATTTACTGTTAATATCTGCTTGTATTCTGTTTTAACATGTTCTATCTACACTTCTGTTCAAATGTAATAATCACTTATTCTTCTCTTCTTTGACACTTTACATTAGTTTTGGATGATACCACATATTTGGGTATCGATCCGATACCAAGTAGTTACAGGATCATACATTTGTCATGGATGGATGTTAGCCGCAAGCTAGCTAGCCATGTCTTAAAGCACCTCTTCCTGAGGGTGTTTCAGTGTTATAACTTCACCTTTATCTTGACTTTTTACACCAAAATGCGTCCGTTCTCCCTTTTCTGTCTACACACTGTGTCTGCTTGTAAGTACTCTGTGTGTGTGCGCTGCCGCACATGCTCCTCTGCTCCTAAAACCAACAATGTCACCATGTGACGACGACGGGGGGCCTGGGGGGATGGACGACCGGTACTTTTTAGAGGCGGTATAGTGCCGCATGTGATTCATTAGTATGGCGGTACTATACTACTACCGATATACCGTACAACCCTACTACACACACACATACATCGGGAGCTGTCAACACTCATATTGGCTTCCACAAATCCGTCCTATTGTTACAACATGCACAGCCACATACCATGCTAATTCATTGTGTTGATTTATACAGAATATTTGATATGATACATCACGTAAAAGGTCTGTGCTTTGGGGGTTAGTGCATGTGCCTCACAATACAAGGGACAAGCGGTAGAAAATAGATGGATGGATACATCCCTAGTCATGACTATTCAATTAAATCCTGCTTTCCTTCACAGAGGCGCCAGAGTTGCTGCTAGATGCCAACATGTCACGTGACCATCTGGCCATGCTGGGTACCGACATCACCCTAAGTGCTACCATCAAGGGTGTGCCGACACCCACCGTCAGCTGGAAGAAAAATGACGGAGAAATGCCGTCTCACATCACGGTTGCTGTCACCTCCACCGGCAGCAAGGTCTTCATCCCCAAGTGTGTCCGCCCCGACTCGGGCAAATACACTCTCATGGTGGAAAATGCTGCCGGAAAGAAAACGGCGACTGTTGACGTTCTGGTTCTGAGTAAGTTAAGAACACCTTGACAGGGAAGCTGTTTTTTCCCCTTACAGTCTTATCTTAAGTTGCAGCAAGACTACTTAAACTCAAGTCGGGTTCATTTTTTTCATCAGACAAGCCATCGCCTCCAAGAGATCTGCTAGTCTCTGAGGTGACCAGCGAGTCTGCATACCTAACATGGAAAGCGCCAGAGGACAACGGTGGCGCCGTTATCTCCCATTATGTTGTGGAGAAGAAGGATGTGGCCGCTGAGCAGTGGGTCCCAGTCTCCGCGTCCAATAAGAAGCGGAGTTTGATGGCCATGTATCTGATGGAAGGAACCCAGTACCTGTTCAGAGTTGCAGCCGAAAACCAGTTTGGTAGGAGCGACTATGTGACAACAAAGACGCCCATCAAGGCTGTTGATCCTCTCTGTGAGTCACCGTCTATATTTACTTACTTGTTGTAATGCCATCTGTAATCTGCATACAATTTAAAATAGCAAGACCAAAATACCTAAAGTCATTTCACATTTTAGATCCACCTGGCCCACCAAAGAACTTACACCACACTGACGCAGACAAAACGGAGGTGTGGTTGGAGTGGGAGTGGCCTGATCGCAACGGTGGAAGCGAAATTACCGGCTTCATAATCGAGCACCAGGAAGAAAATCAAGTGGATTGGGCCCCTTTCAAGACAGTTAGCAATAACCATGCACATGTCACAAGTCTGAAGGAAGGCAAGACCTACCGCTTCCGTGCGATGGCTCAAAATGCTATTGGTATTAGTCGACCTGACACCAGCATCCCTGTCACCTGCCAGGAGAAAACATGTAAGACATCATTCATATGGAGATTTAAAGCTATGGTTTCATGGGGCAGGCCTCTTAAAGTTGTTGTTTTTTCTTTCAGTGCCACCCACTATTGAAGTCGATGTAAAGCTCATTGAGGGTATTGTTGTTAAGGCGGGAAGCAATATCGTCCTCCCTGCCAAAATGACTGGAATCCCTATCCCCACTGCCAAGTGGATGACAGATGGTAAAGAAATAACATCTGAGGGCCGCTATAAGATTGAGTCCACTGGAAGTACCACCGTCATGAGCATCGCAGACTGCAAGAGAGGAGACACTGGGGAGTTCATTCTCACTGTGTCCAACCCCGCGGGCAGCAAGAGTGCTGCTCTGCATGTCACTGTGCTTGACCTTCCAGGTGCACCCATCGGACCCATTAACATCTTAGAGGTAACCCCTGATCACATGATGATACAATGGAGGCCACCTAAGGATGATGGCGGTACACCCATTACCAATTATGTGGTTGAAAAGAAAGATTTGAAGAAACCATGGGAGCCCTGGTCAGTAGTGAGCTCCAGTGGCATCAGCACCAAAGCCAAGGTATCACGCCTGGAGCAGGGTCGTGAGTACATTGTTCGTGTCCGCGCAGAAAACAAGATTGGAATTGGTGCCGGTCTTGAGAGTCCTCCGACTATTGCGAAGCATCTGTTCAACCCTCCTGGCCCACCAGGCTTCCCAATGTGCTCGGATATCACAGAGAATGCTGTGACAGTGGAATGGTCCTTGCCTGACTATGACGGAGGCAGTCCTATTAGTGGCTATGTGGTTGAACGCAGAGAAATGACAGGGAAGTGGATCCGTGTGAACAAAATTTCTGTATTGGACCTCAGATACAGAGTCTCAGGTCTATTTGAAGGCAACAGTTATGAGTTCAGAGTGTTTGCCGAGAACATCGCTGGCATTAGTGAGCCATCCCTCACCTCTGACCCCATCAGAGCCACTCGAGCTATCACTAAACCAGGACCTCCTTTAAATCCTAAACTGAAGGACTGGAGTAAATCATATGCTGATATCTGCTGGACCAAACCAACAAGGGATGGAGGCAGTCCAATTCTGGGCTATTTTGTTGAGATTCAAAAGTCAGGATCTGCTCAGTGGGACAGGATCAACAAGGAACTCGTAAAAATATGTGCCTACAGAGTTCAAGGCCTAATCGAAGGTATGGAATACAGGGTCCGTATCAGAGCTACAAACAAAGTTGGAGACAGTGAACCCCGGGAGCTGAGTGAGACCATCTTGGCAAAGGACATTCTTGTTCCTCCTGAGATTGTTGTTGATGTGTCGTGCCGGGACTCTCTGACTGTCAGGGCTGGTCAGATCATAAGTTTGATGACTAGAGTTAAGGGCAGACCTGACCCAGAGATCACATGGACCAAGGATGCCAGAACCTTGTCTCGGGAAAAGCGCACTGAGCTGAATAACAACTATCCTTTGTGTGAATTGGTCATCAACGATGCAGTCAGATCAGATTATGGCAAATACTCCATTGTTGCCAAGAACAGCAGTGGACAGGCACAAGCCACTATTCTTGTCAATGTCTTGGACACACCTGGAGCTTGCCAGAATATAAAGTTGGCCTATGTGACCAAGAACTCTTGCATGGTGTCATGGGAGAATCCAGAGGACAATGGAGGCACAGAGATCACCCAGTACATTATTGAGCACCGTCAGCCAAACCAGAGAGGATGGACAGTTGTGTCCAATGACTGTACAAAGCGCCAAATGAAAGCCCCTCTCTCAGAGGGCTGTGAGTACTTTTTCCGTGTTAGTGCCGAAAACAAAATCGGTGTCGGACCACCCATTGAGACCAAAACAGCCGTGCTGGCAGTTGACCCAATCGAAAAACCTGGCGAACCAATCGACTTCCATATTGCTGAGATTGGCAAAACCTTCTGCTTCCTCAAGTGGAAGAAGCCTGACTACGATGGCGGCAGTCGAAACCTGGGTTACCATGTGGAGAAGAAGCCAAAAGACGCTGAGGAGTGGGAGAGACTTCACAAGGGTGCAATCAAAGAGACTTACTTCATGGCTGACAGGTGCATTGAAAACAAGGTCTACCAGTTCAGAGTTCAGACAAAGAATGATGGTGGTGAAAGCAACTGGGTGACCACAGCTGAAGTGCTGGTCAAGGAACAGCTTGTCAAACCAGAAATTAAGATACAATTGGATGGAACCCTTGTAGTTAGGGCAGGAGACTGTATTCCGATCGACTCAATAGTTAAGGGTAAACCTCAGCCTGATGTCAAATGGACTAAGGATGATAGCACTGAGGAGATAAGAAAGAGCCCCAGGCTTCAGATAGAAACTGGTTCTGACTTCTCAAAGCTGCTTCTGACCTCTGCTCGGCGTACAGACAGTGGCAAATACGTCGTCAGTGCTTCAAACAGTGCAGGGACATGCTCTGCGCACGCTAATGTCAATGTATTGGACCGACCTGGCCCCGTCAGTGATCTCAAGGTTTCTGGCATCACCGTCGACAGGTGCCGTTTATCCTGGAATATCCCAGAAGATGATGGAGGTTGTGAGATCTACAACTACATAATTGAAAAATGTGATACCAAGAGGGGTGTCTGGTCTGTCCACTCAAATGCTGTCATCACCAACAAGGCTAATGTTACTCGTCTTATTGAAGGAACCGAATATATCTTCAGAGTTCGTGCGGAGAATAAAATGGGTCCTGGCCCTGCAGTGGAGAGTGAAGCCATTATAGCTGGCACTAAGTTTAGTGTCCCAGGAGCCCCTGAAACACCAGAGGTCACAAAGATGTCAAAGGAGGAGATGACTGTGCAGTGGTCAGAGCCTGAGAAAGATGGTGGAAAGCCAATCACCGGTTACCTGTTGGAAAAGAAGGAGGAACATGCTGTAAGGTGGTCCCCTGTTAACAAAGAGGCCATCCCTGCAACTCGCTTGACGGTGACAGGACTGCTACCCCTCCATGAATATCAATACAGAGTGAAAGCAGTCAACGAAATTGGGGTCGGCAATGCAAGCAAAGCCTCGCGTGCTATCTCAGCTAAGGATGCACTTGGTATGTCACCAGTAGAGCAGTTACGAACATTTGATATTATATGTTGTCATTACTTCATTTTTACAAACTGTCATGTTTTCCTACAGAACCACCTGCACCACCCACCAACTTGAAGGTCCTGGACAGCACAAAGTCAAGTGTAACGCTCGGCTGGACCAAGCCTGTGTCAGATGGCGGAGCTCCCATCATCGGCTACGTTGTTGAGATGAGGTTGAAGGGAAGTGGCAAAAAAGGAGATGACAGTTGGAAACGGTGCAATGTGGCTGCTCAGCTTGTATTTTGCGAGTTCACTGTCACAAGTCTGGATGAAAAACTTCTGTACGAGTTTCGAGTTTCAGCTCAAAACCAGGTGGGCCTCAGCCTGCCTTGTGACCTGGGGGCAGCTGTGAATCCCAAGGAGATACTCGGTGAGGACTTGTTCTCGGTTCCCCTATGTGTAACATTTTAAATTTGGTATTGAATGCCTGTTTTATTAACAGAGGCACCAGAGATTGACTTGGATGCCAATCTAAAAACGGGGCTAACTGTAAGAGCTGGTTGTCCCATCAGACTATGTGCTACCATAAGAGGTAGACCACCTCCCAAAGTCACTTGGAGGAGGATGGGCATTGATAATGTAGTCAGGAAGGGGCATGTCGACATCATCGACACCATGACCTTCCTGGTCATACCTGATAGCACCCGCGATGACGCTGGAAAATACTGTCTGACTGTGCGCAGTCCTGCTGGAGAAAAGGCTGTTTTTGTGACTGTTAAGGTTCTTGGTAAGTTCTACCTTCTGCTTGTCAAAGCTTTCATTATGACATAATTATTGTGATCAAATAAAATTTGGATTGTTTCATTGGCATTAAAAAGTTGTGTTTCATGTCCTTTCCCCTAACAGATACCCCAGGACCTGTGATTAACCTGGAAGCCAGTGACATCAAACAGACATCAGCCATGCTGTCTTGGAGCCCTCCAGAGATCGATGGTGGCAGTGAAATTACTCACTACATTGTTCAGAAACGTGAAATTGATCGGAAGACGTGGGGAACGGTCAAAGCCGAAGTTGAGAAGGATAAAATCCCCTTTAAGGTCAGCGGTCTCATGCCAGGCACAGAGTACTACTTCAGAGTGACTGCTGTCAATGAGTATGGTGCAGGAGTTCCCAAGGTGTCACCCACTTCCTACCTAGCCTCTGATCCTGTCAGTAAGTATGACTTCTATGTCTTAGAGTAATATTAATGCTGAGGTCTGCGTTTCGCTGACTCTTCCCATTTTTATTGGTCATAAGAGCAAACCATATTCTTTTCTTTAGGCAAACCTGATCCCTGTGAGAAGATTGAAGTTCTGGAAATCACAAAAAACAGTGCCACAGTTGGCTGGGTAAAGCCTGCAAGGGATGGCGGAGCAAAGATTGATGGTTATGTAATTGAGTACATGGAGCTCAAGCCTCTTCCTGTGCCTAAAGCACTTGTAGAGGTATGTAAACCAATCTTCCTGCATTTTTACTTTAGGTTGACCACTTACACGCTATTTTACATACAATGGTGTGTAAATCTTAGGTCTATATTAATGTGTATACCAAAATGACATTCAATGTAGTACATTTAAAACAACCCCATTTTACTAAAGCGTTTTACATAAATACAATACAATTAAAAGTAGTGCTATAACAGTGACAAAAATAAAATTGATGGCTTCATCATGAAAAAAATATGCCAGTGTGTATCAGGCATTCATTTTTTTTAACTGCAGGTCCCAGATGGAGAAGAAGCTCCTCCACCGCCTCCAGTAGTTAAAGATGAGGGGGAGCCAGAGAAAGCGATATGGAATGCCTACACAACTGTTAAGGGGCTGAGCATCAGCATCAGTGGCCTAAAAGAGGGAAAGAGGTACAGGTTCAGAGTGGCTGCCAAAAACATGATGGGCTTAAGCCTGTTCACAGAAAGCAGAGAGCCGGTCGAGATTAAGGAACAGATGTGTAAGTTCCAATATCAGATTAATATGATCAATTATAAAAGTGAAACGTTTAAATAAGATACATACCTCAGCATCAGTGGTCACGGAAATAATTGAAAAATGTTTCCCCATTACCCATTTTTGTTCCCCTCCACTCCATATTTCACACGCGTTCAAACACAAACAGTGGAGCCAAAGATTGTAATGGCAGAGACGGTCAGTGCCAAAGCCGGAGCAAAGCTAAGGGTAGAGGCGCTTGTTTCTGGAAAACCTTCTCCTACCTGCAAGTGGCTGTGCGGCGAAGTCCCACTAGTCTCGTCAAGTCGTCTGGCAGTGCACCGGTCTGGCAACATGTGCGTCTTGATCATCAAGGACGTCTCAAGGACAGACAGTGGAGAGTACAGCCTTGTGGCCGAAAACAGCACTGGGAAAGTGGCTCAGGCCCTGAAAATTATCATCAGAGGTTAGTGGCCGTCATTTATTACTAAGACTCAGTAAATGAGGAATTGTACGGCATGACAGAGATGATTTGTGTTTTGTAGATATTCCCGGACCTCCTGTGGGTCCTGTTGCAATCAGTGACATTGACTCGGATGCTTGCTCTCTGTCCTGGAGCAGTCCATTGGAGGACGGAGGCAGCAAAATCACAAATTATGTGGTGGAGAAATGTGATGTTAGTAGAGGTGACTGGGTTACCGCTGTTTCCTCCGGCCAGAAGACGAGCTGTAGGCTGGGGAAACTCGTTCCATGGAAAGAGTATGTGTTCCGCATCCGTGCTGAGAACCGCTACGGAGTGTCGGATCCTCTGCAGTCTGACAGAATGATTGCCAAGTTTCCATTTGGTAGGTTTTATTTTTCATGGTACGCAATTATATTACCAATAACTAGCTTTCCTAACAGGTGATGCTACTTGTCAATGATGATCACTGTTTGCTAGCTGGAAGTTACTAAGATTCCAAACAACAAGGGCTATATAGTGTGTACAATTGGACTTCTTTTTTAAATAACATTGGGTGCCAGTTCTATGATTAACTACATTCCTCCATAAGATAGATAACAAGCTCTGATACTTTTTAATATTACTTAATCAAAAACTGTTTTTGGTTAATAAAATTCTACCCAAACATTTAACAAAGTGAAACACTACTAAGGCTACAACACTTCTCTTTTCTGAAGAAAATCTGTACAGCAAGTTTGGGCATTAACATCAACAATATTATTTGCCTGAGTGGCTGGACAGGACAGATAAAAAACAATATTGTATTTATTTATTGTTTTTTTAAGATTGGTTTTCGATTTTTATTTTTTTTAAAGGATTCAGAATTGTTACAAATAAGAATCACGATTCAGTCGGAAAAAAAAATGTCTAGTGTACAAAGCTTCAGGTTACGGCTTATGGGTTATACTTGTTGTCAGGTTCAAACACTGATTACATCTATTAAACAAGACAAGAGGCAAAGAATCAAACAGAGACAGAATTACATTTGGACTCAATATTGACGAGAAACATGGCGACTGTACTCTCTGTACCGTCTTCAACCACACTCTGCCAAAAGATTGCACTGCTTCTTTATTTGACTTTCTCCCCCCACCTGACCACAGCTGCTTCCAGAGGGAAGTGGGTCGTAAACAGCGTTGCCTTCGGTTACCAAACAGTTCAAAGAGAGTTCCATAAAATAGTTTAAAGAGAGTTCCATAATATAGTTCAAAAAGAGTTCGTAAAATACTTCAAAAAGAGTTCGTCTGGAAGTTGAGCAGATCCTGCCATCTGTCCGCTTTGAAGTCACAGTGGAGTTTTACGAGCCCTCTTCCTCTTGGTAGGCCTCAAAGACAGCCCCTGTCCTTTTGCCTGGAACTCATTTCATCACAAAGTTTTTTGTGATAACTTCCAATGATTCTAACACTTGTATAGCGCTTTTCTACCTTCAAGGTACTCAAAGCGCTTTGACACTATTTCCACATTCACCCATTCACACCCACATTCATGGCGGGAGCTGCCATGCAAGGCGCTAACCATGCTCATCAGGAGCAAGGGTGAAGTGTCTTGCTCAAGGACACAACGGACGTGACTAGGTTGGTAGAAGCTGGGGATTGAACAAGGAACCCTCAGGTTGCTGGCACGGCCACTCCCAACCGCGCCACGCCGTCCCACAAGTTCAGTTGGTCAGCTTTGCGCACACTATCAAGTTTACACATGTTTTAGAACACAAAAACTTAAGTAGATCTGGCCCTTAATGTTTAAAGTGGTGTTGAGTATGTTACAGTCAATATTGCCACACAATGAAGAATGTCATTCCG
Source organism: Entelurus aequoreus (assembly GCF_033978785.1). Classification (NCBI taxonomy): domain Eukaryota; kingdom Metazoa; phylum Chordata; class Actinopteri; order Syngnathiformes; family Syngnathidae; genus Entelurus; species Entelurus aequoreus. The sequence continues at coordinate 2,161,327 of NC_084744.1, forward strand.
GGAAACTAATATTGTGTTGTATGTTTTTATTCACCAGATGTTCCGAGCGAACCTCTTAACTGCCACGTCAACAAAACCAACAAGGACTGCATGTTTGTGGCCTGGGACAAGCCAGAGACAGATGGTGGCAGCCCCATTACGGGTTACTACATTGAGCGCAAAGAAAGAAACAGCCTTCTATGGGTGAAGGCTAATGACACTGTTGTCCGGAGCACCGAGTACCCATGCGCTGGCCTGATTGAAGGCCTGGAGTACACTTTTAGGGTGTCCGCCATCAACCGTGCTGGTCAAGGAAAGCCAAGCAAGAAGACAGACTTTGTAACTGCTAGAACACCCATTGGTGAGTTTCTCATACATACATGAACACTTTGAATGAATTCACTTTTGCTACACACACTCATGTAAGTCATTGTGTCACAGATACACCGGGGAAACCAGAAGTCCTGGACATGACCAAGAACTCTGTAACTCTTGTATGGGGCCGACCCAAGAACGACGGCGGTAGCAAGATTATTGGCTACTATGTAGAGGCCATGCGGTTGCCTGGAGACCTCTGGGTGCGCTGTAACACCAGCACCCAAAACGTCCCAAAGGAGGAGTACACCGTGACTGGTCTAGAGCGAGACCTGCGATACCAGTTCAGAGTCATTGCCAAAACAGCTGTCAACATTAGCAAACCCTCAGAGCCCACAGATGCTATCCTGGTCTGTGCTGAGAATGGTGAGAGGGATTAACTCAGAACATTTTTTATTTTTTTATTTCTGAGTAACTTGGAGATGGGTTCACAAGTATTGTTGTACTGTTTACTACAGTTCCTCCAAGGATAGAACTTAATGCCAGGATGCAGAAGGGTTTGAAGGTAAAGGCTGGGTCTACAATTCTTCTGGAGGCTGATGTGTCTGGTAAACCAATGCCCAGAGTCTCCTGGAAAAGAGGCGATGACACCCTGAGGTCAAGCGAAGGCCAGGTTATCAGCCAGCAGAGACACCATTTCCAAATGGAAATTACATCTGTCACCAAGGAACACACTGGAATCTTTACCATACTTGCGGAAAACAACAGTGGATCCAAGACTGCAGACATTGAGGTTACAGTTTTAGGTGGGTACTTCTTGTCCGTAACCAACTGATGTGCTCACTTTGATTACTGAAGTCCAGTGAGGTAATTGGTATTTTCTTATGCAGATGTGCCTGGACCACCTGCCAGTGCCAAGTACCTTGAAGTCTTTGCCAACAAAGTTAAGTTGTCTTGGGAGCCACCTTTAAAGGATGGTGGCTCCCCTGTTCAGAACTATATTTTGGACAAGCGTGAGACCAGCAGAGCCAACTGGGCGCAGGTTTCCTCGAAGATCAAGGGTGACAATCTTGAGCTAAGTGTGGAGAAACTTATTGAAGGTCATGAATACCAGTTCAGAATCAGAGCTGAGAATACCTGGGGAGTTGGAGACAGTCTCATCACTATACCTGTCATTGCCAAGAACCCATTCGGTGAGTTCATCCTTTGATTAGCTCAACTGTTTGTCTAGTAAGGACTGTAAATAGTTAACTCTTAAGAGACTGGTTATCTATCAATATATTCCGTTTATTCCAATAAAAATCATTTGAATGTCTCAACTAAAATTGTCAATGTATGTCCTAGATATCCCAGGCCCCTGCGAGGCCCCAGTAATCACCAATGTCACCAAGGAGGCGATGACAGTGAGCTGGAAGGAGCCCAGTGATGATGGAAAGTCAGTCATTCTGGGTTATATGCTTGAGAGAAAGGAAACCAAGGAGATTAAATGGACCAAGATGAACAGGAAACCCTTAACAGAAAGGACATTTGTTGCTTCAGGCCTTACTGAGGGTACTGAGTATGAATTCAGAGTCATTGCTGTCAATGTGGCAGGACCTGGAAAACCCAGTGACCCCTCGGCTAGTACAACCGCACAGGATCCCATCAGTGAGTTTCATAACCTTTTGACCGTGCATTCTTTCTCTGGTACTTGTTTTTAACTTGGGAAATTGTGCACTGCCATAGCTCCCCCTGGCCCTGTGGTGAAACCCAGTGTCACTGACACCACCCACAGCACTTTAAGCCTCACCTGGAATGCCCCTGCTTACAATGGTGGAAGCCCGGTCTTGGGATACCTGGTGGAGTGCAGGAGGACAGAGACCACAGACTGGATCCGCTGCAATGTTCCAAGGAACTTGCAGGACACAAACTATACGATACAAAACCTCATACACAAGGCCGAGTACCAGTGCCGTGTGACTGCTGTCAATAAGGTTGGCTTCGGCGAGCCAGTCGAAGTACCCGGCAAGCATATCGTCCAGGACATCAGTGGTATTTATTTTACTAACTCCATGTTGTTTCTGCGTACATAAGTGTATTTCAGGGTTACAGTAATAATAAGCAATAGGGCCTGATTTACTAAAGGTTTGCGTGCACTAAAACATGTGCTGATAGCACATGCAAGCTGATCTACTAAAGGTGTGCAAAGTGGATTGCGTCTCTCAAGTGAGCGGAATAAGGCGCGCAATCCATTGGCGTCCTTAGGCCTATTTTAAGAGGGCTAAATCCCCCCTAAAATATTTTTAACCCTGCGTGAAGAAGCGCCTGTCAAATGTAAATTATTGAATGACAAGACGGTTCCTATAAAATGTTACCCCAAACGTATTCCTGGGAACTCTGGGACAGGATTCCCCATTAGACTTTTTGTGGCTTTAGTACTTGTGTTGCAAATAATAGTGTGAGAGTCCAGTCCATAGTGGATCTAACATAATAGTGTGAGAGTCCAGTTCATAGCTGATCTAACATAATAGTGTGAGAGTCCCGTCCATAGTGGATCTAAAATAATAGTGTGAGAGTCCAGTCCATAGTGGATCTAACATAATAGTGTGAGAATCCAGTCCATAGTGGATCTAACATAATAGTGAGAGTCCAGTCCATAGTGGATCTAACGTAATAGTGTGAGAGTCCAGTTCTTAGCTGATCTAACATAATAGTGTGAGAGTCCAGTCCATAGTGGATCTAACATAATAGTGTGAGAGTCCAGTCCATAGTGGATCTAACATAATAGTGTGAGAGTCCAGTCCATAGTGGATCTAACATAATAGTGTGAGAGTCCAGTCCATAGTGGATCTAACATAATAGTGTGAGAGTCCAGTCCATAGTGGATCTAACGTAATAGTGTGAGAGTCCAGTCCATAGTGGATCTAACATAATAGTGTGAGAGTCCAGTCCATAGTGGATCTAACATAATAGTGTGAGAGTCCAGTTCATAGCTGATCTAACATAATAGTGTGAGAGTCCAGTCCATAGTGGATCTAACGTAATAGTGTGAGAGTCCAGTTCATAGTGGATCTAACATAATAGTGTGAGAGTCCAGTCCATAGTGGATCTAACGTAATAGTGTGAGAGTCCAGTTCATAGTGGATCTAACATAATAGTGTGAGAGTCCAGTCCATAGTGGATCTAACGTAATAGTGTGAGAGTCCAGTTCATAGTGGATCTAACATAATATATATGACATAACTGCATCATTTTATAACGTTAAAGCTGCTAGAAGGCTTGTTAAACTTATTCAACTCTTTTGGCGTCATTTAAAACAAACGTTAATGTTTGGGTTTTTTTCACAGAATATTTATTAAAATATTTCTTATGTGAAAAACGTCTTTAAATATGCATTTTTTTGCATCATCTCCAAGGATCGCACATTTGGCAAGTATGACTTCACTTTTGTTTGGAAACAGCAAAACGCCGCAGGTACGATAACAAGAATGTGTAGTAAGTAGGAGTGTCTCCGTGGTGATGCCCCATGTAGTACACGCAAAATCCTCTTTTAAATAAGGCGTTCCGCGCCACTTTACCATTGCACACGCAGAGTCAGTGAAGTGCACGCAACACACCCTGCTTAGCGCCAGGTGTTTGGATCTTAGTAAATCAGGCCCATAGTCTAGGTAATAATTGTGCAGTAGGGTTGTCTCCATACCAGTATTTTGGTACCGGTACCAAAACGTATGTTGATACTTTTCTACATAAAGGGGACCACAAAAAAATTGTATTATCGGCTTTATTTTAACATAAAAATCATAATGTACATGAAACATATGTTTATTATTGTCATTTAGTCCTTAAATAAAATAGTGAACATAGTAGACAACTTGTCTTTTAGTAGTAAGTAAACAAACAAAGACTCCTAATTAGTCTGCTGACGTATGCAGTAACATATTGTGTCATTTATACACCTATTATTTTGTACACATTATGAGGGACAAGCGGTAGAAAATGTATTATTAATCTACTTGTTTACTTACTGTTAATATCTGCTTATTTTCTGTTTTAACATGTTCTATCTACACTTCTGTTAAAATGTAATAATCACTTATTCTTCTCTTCTTTGATACTTGACATTAGTTTTGGATGATACCACACATTTAGGTATCGATCCGATACCAAGTAGTTACAGGATCATACATCGGTCATATTCAAAGTCCTCCTGGACACATGAGGACTTTGAATATGACCAATATTATTATTATAATATGGCGCTGGCTAGTTCTAGCTTAACTGACTTCTCACCCGGACTAGCAGACTCTGTAATTGCCTGTGACCGGGCTTGCTCTGTGACTCAAACAGAAATCTATGTTGCTAGGCAGGATGATGGCGCCTTCCTGGTTAGGGTGAAGGCCTTCTCTCATCAGCAAGCCTGGTTTGCCCCAGAAAGAGGGCCAATTATCAATAAACGTTAGTCCCTGTTGTCTACAGAGGCTAGTCAGCCACTTGTTAAGTGAGACTAATCTGCTATATCTCTCATCATTGCCTCTCGCAGGCAATGCTTCACTACGGTGTGTAGTGAAGCATGTTTAGCTATTCCCCGTCCTCCAGTGATAATGTTACTTGTAAGAAACTTACTTTATTTGTTGCCATGGAGGCGAAGATTAGTGATTTAGTGTGTGCACTGACGAACATGCTCCTCTGCTCGTAAAACCAGCAATGTCACCACATCATGCCCGTTAAAAAAAGGGGGCGGCGGGGACCGGTACTTTTTAGAGGCGGTATAGTACCGAATATGATTCATTAGTATCGTGGTACTGTACTAGTACCGGTATACCGTACAACCCTACTGTGCAGCTGTGTGAAACCTCATTTTGAATTGTCACACTACAAAGTAAACAAATGTATGTAAGCAAGTGAAATAATGTTATGGATTAGACTGCATTGACTAAAAAGGGAAATAACCTTTGGTGATATTTTAGTACCTCCAGAGGCGGAGCTGAGTGCTGAGCTAAAAGACGGCCTGGAACTGCGTGCCGGTGCCACAATGAAACTTCATGCCACAATCAAGGGTCACCCCTTCCCCAAGATTATCTGGGCAAAAATGAACAGTAACATCAAAGACCGCCAAGGGATTCTTATTAAATCCACCAAAAGTGACACCACCGTGACGGTGGAGAATGCCAACAGATACGATGCAGGCAAATACATCCTCACCCTGGAGAGTGTTGCCGGCATGAAGATGTACACCATCACTGTCAAAGTTCTTGGTAAGAAGCTTTTTTTTTTGTTTTGTCACCGGCGCTAAGACGTGAAACACTTGTCAAAGTACAATGGTATAAAAAAAATAAAAAATCAGTTTAGAGCTTGACTTTTTTCTTTAGACACTCCTGGGCCACCAGTCCATCTGATAGCAAAAGAGACCACAAGTGACAGCGCCTCCATCTACTGGGATGCACCTCTCATAGACGGTGGCTCTACTATCACCCACTATATTGTCGAGAAGCGTGACTCCGAGAGGAAAGCCTGGTCTGGTGTTTCTTCCAATTGCGCCAAGACATCTTTGAAGGTGGGAGACCTGAATGCGGGACGGTCCTACTGCTTCAGAGTGTCGGCTGTTAATCAGCTCGGTGCTGGAGAGTTCTGCGAGACCCCCGACTCTATCAAGGCATCTGGTGAGTGTTTTGAGCATATTTTGGGCATGCTAGTCTTTCATTTCACTGCCTTTTAATCTCACCATGCCTGTTTTGTTCATACAGAGGAACCTGGTCCTGTAATAGACTTTAAGGCCTTGCTGGTTACCAAGGACTCATGTACTCTAGGCTGGAAGAAACCGTTAACTGATGGTGGCAGCCGCATTATTTGCTATGTGCTTGAGGTCCTCAATGATGACAACAATTACAAGGAGTTAATGAGGTCCAAGAACATGCAGTACAGCACTAAAGATCTGGTGGAGGGCAGAGAGTACAAATACATTGTCAAAGCTGTAAATGAGACTGGAGAGAGTGCTGCCAAGGAACTGATCGTAGTTGCCAAGGATCAGCTCAGTAAGTAGAATCATTCCAACAACAGATTGTTTACAGCAGCTATCAAGGCAATCTCAACAAATGTATTTCTTTGAATTGGAATCCGTATGCTGTCCTTTTCAAGTATTGCACCATTCTCTTTCACAGTTCATCCAACCTGTGACTTGAGGGGGCTGCCAGACATGTGTTACGTTGCCAAGGAGGGTAGCACGGTGCGTCTGAGGATTCCAATCATTGGCAAACCAACCCCCAAAGTGTCCTGGAAGAAAGGAGAGGAGGAAGACTTGACAGACTCTGGACGTGTTTGTGCAGAGTCCTCTGCAGTTAACACCACCCTCTTGATCAGGGACTGCCAGAGGAGTGACGCCTCCAAGTACACCATCACCCTCAGGAACAGTGCTGGAAGCAAAGAATCCACCATATTCATCAGGTTTGATCAGGCTATACAATCATTAGATTACATTACTTGTAGATGTATTGTCTTGCATATGGTCATTAAAACATACTGACAACCAGTTTTTCTTGCAGGGTGGTGGGCAAGCCTAGCATACCAAGTGGTTCTATAAAGTTCAGTGATGTAACTGCTGATGGTGCCACACTAAAATGGGGAGTACCGAAAGATGACGGTGGCTCAGAGATCACAAACTACATTCTTGAAAAGAGAGACTCTATCACCAACATGTGGGTGACGGTCTCTTCTAGTGTAGACACACACACCATGAGGGTAACTGGTCTCCACGAGGGCACAGAATATATTTTTAGAGTCAGTGCTGAGAACAAGTACGGAGTTGGAGAGGGACTCAAGTCAGAGCCTATCATTGCCAAGCATCCATTCAGTAAGTGTCTGCCACTTTAGAAGATTTTTGACATAACATCATTTATCTCCTGCATACTAATGTCTGTGTATTTCTCCAGATGTTCCTGATGCTCCTCCTCCACCTCAGGTAATGAGTATGTGCCATGACTCAGCTAACCTGGTCTGGTTGGACCCCAGGAAGACAGGAGGGTCTCCCATCACAGGTATAATAATGTGTGAGATAATTACAGGCAAATAATTATGGCATCACATTAATGAAGCCTCTCTCCTCCATTCCAAAACAATTCTCAGGGTATCACGTTGAGTTCAAGGAGAGAAATAGTATGTTGTGGAGGAGATCAAGTCCAACTGCCTTGAGAATGAAGGAACACAAGGTGACAGGGCTGACTGAAGGTCTTGAGTACGAGTTCAGGGTCATGGCTGTTAACCTGGCTGGCATTGGCAGACCGAGTTCTCCCACAGATCCACATGTTGCACTCAATCCCATAGGTAAGTGTGAGACATGTGAAATTTAAGATTGGGACTTTTGTGTTCACTGCATGAATGCTGTGTGTTCTCAGATGCACCTGGCAAACCTGACGTAATTAGCATCACCAGAAGCACCGTGACCCTCCAGTGGACTGAGCCACAGTTTGACGGTGGCCACAGGCTGACAGGCTACATAATTGAGAGACGTGACCTTCCGTCTAAAATCTGGGTGAAGGCCAACAGTGTAAATGTTGTGGACCCGGCATACACTGTCACTGATCTCCAGGAAGGCTGCAAATATGAGTTCAGAATAAGAGCAAAGAATGCAGCCGGTGCCCTTAGCCCGCCATCTGACCAGACAGACACAATTATCTGCAGAGATGAATACGGTGATTTGGTTGAATTTTCAGATTTTATTGATGATCAATTCAAATTGAGATAGTTTGTAATTGTGTGTTGTTTTTTATATATATCCAATAGCTTCACCAACTATTATCATCGACGCTCAAGTGAAGGAGGGTCTGACTGTCCGAGCTGGGGAAACAATTTTTGTCACTGCCACAAGCATTCTTGGCAAACCTGCCCCGACCTCTTGCTGGTCTAAAGGAGGAAAATACTTGAAGCCTTCAGACATTGTTAACATCGAGTCCACTACAAGCTCATCCACTATATCAATAAAATACGCCAGCAGAAAGGACACTGGGGATTATGTCATAACTGCCATCAACCCCTTTGGTGTAAAGGAGGAAACTGTTAAGGTGAAAGTTCTGGATGTTCCTGCAGCTCCTGGTCCCATTGAATGCAGTGGTGTCTCATCTGAGAAGGTCACCCTGACTTGGGCTGCTCCTGCAGAGGATGGAGGCTCTCCTATCAAGTACTACACTCTTGAAAAGAGGGAGACCAGTCGCCTTCTCTGGACAATTCTGGAAGAGAAGGTTGTAGACTGTCACTATGTGGCCAACAAACTCATACAGGGCAATGAGTACATCTTTCGAGTCTCTGCCGTGAACCAGTACGGCACTGGTGAGCCGGCTCACTCTGAGTCTGTCAGGATGGTTGATAGATTTGGTATGTATCAAGTCAGTCTCCTACGATCCTGAATTCTATATTGAGACCATCGTGTTTAGTTATAGTGTATCTAAATTACAAATGTTTCCTTTAGTACCTCCTGGCCCACCATCGAAACCAGAAGTTGAAAAAGTTGATGCGCACTCAGCTACTGTGACGTGGAGAAGACCAACTGAAGATGGTGGGAGTGATATCATTGGTTACTGTGTTGAGAAGAAGGAGAAAAGGGCCATGAGATGGACCAGGGCCTCAAAGAAATCTATAGTTGAGCTTAGCTATGAAGTGACTGGACTGACTGAAGGCATAGAGTATGAGTTCCGTGTTCTTGCTGAGAACAGAGCTGGCTTTGGAGAGCCAAGTGAACCATCTATGCCGGTCAGAACAACAGTCGCTGCTTGTGAGTAAAAATGATTTAAATCAAAAGAAAACTATATTCACAATATTGTGCATCCCTTAGAATCACAGTCATTATTGTATGCTTGTTTTCCAGATGTTCCAGGGCCTCCAGTAAACCCAAGGGTTACAGACACAACCAAAACCACTGCCACTCTTAATTGGGGAAAACCCCTTGATAATGGTGGCCTTGAAGTCACTGGTTATGTAATCGAGCACAGAAAAGAAGGAACAGAGGAATGGATTAAGGACACGCCATCATCTCCACTGAGAATTACAGAGTTTGTCGTTTCTGAGCTAGAAAATGCAACCAAATACCATTTCAGAATTAGCGCAGTAAATGCTAAGGGCGCAGGGGAACCCGCTGAAACTCAGGAATTGGTTGAGATAGTAGAGCGTGCAGCTGCACCTGATTTTGAGTTGGATATTGAGCTGAGGAAAACTCTAGTTGTCAGAGCTGGGTGTTCCATTCGTCTTTTCGTGCCAATCAAGGGACGTCCTACACCTGCAGTAACCTGGACAAAAGAGAGCAGCCCTGTGCCACGGGCTGTCATAGACAGTACTGAGTCATTTACCATGCTAATCATCCCTGAAAGCTCAAGAATTGATGCGGGTAAATATGAGCTTGCCCTCGAAAACACAGCCGGAAAGAAGACTGCAAACATTAATGTGAGGGTGCTGGATTCACCTGGACCTCCACTTAACTTAAAACCAGTAACTATAGATAAAGAATCAATTACCCTTCAGTGGGAGATGCCTCTCATTGATGGTGGAGCCAAGATCACAAATTATATAATTGAGAAAAGAGAATCAACACGCAAGGCTTTTGCCACTGTCGTTACAAACTGTCCCGGAACTTCAGTCAAGATTACTAACCTTGGAGAAGGCTGTGAATACTACTTCAGAGTGTCGGCTGAGAATGAGTTTGGTATTGGTGAAGCAGTTGAAACTTCTGATCCAATTCGCGCGTCTCAGGCACCAACTCCTCCAGAAAGCATAATCCCAACTGATATTACTAAGAACTCTGTGAGCCTGGCTTGGACCAAACCCAAGCATGATGGTGGAAGTAGACTTACAGGGTATGTCCTTGAAGCCCAGAAACGAGGAACTGGTCAGTGGGCCCATGTAACAACTCTAAAGACCATGGATTTCACTGTAAATAATCTCAATGAGAATGAAGAATATGTTTTCCGTGTAATGGCTGTCAACCAATCTGGAAGAAGTGGTCCACGTGAGAGCAAGCCCATTGTTATCAAGGATTCTACATCTCTGCCAGAGTTTGATCTGCGTGGTGTATGTCAGTCAACAGTTATTGCCAAGGCTGGGGATGACATCAAGGTTGAAATTCCTGTAATGGGGCGTCCCCGACCAGTGGTCTCCTGGCAGAAGGATGGAACTGCCTTAAAGCTCACACAGAGGACTAATGTGGAGGCGACTCCTGCGACTGTTATCCTCACAATCAATGAATGCACCAGAGCAGACAGTGGTGTATACACCATGACAGGAAAGAACATTGTTGGATCTGTGAGCAGCAGCATAATTGTCAGAGTGCACGATGTTCCTGGGCCACCCAAAGGACCAATTAAGATTACAGAAATCTCTCCTAACTACTGTATCTTTGCATGGGACACTCCTGAGAATGACGGCGGTGTTCCTATCAACAATTATGTGATTGAGATCAGAGACACCACCTCCCAGACTTGGACAGAGATATCTTCCACTGCCATTCGCACAATGTTTAAAGCCACACGTCTAACAACTGGGTCGGAATACCAGTTCAGAGTTAAGGCTAAAAACCGGTATGGTGTAGGACCTCCCATTACCTCAGAGTCAGTAGTGGCTGCCTATCCATTTAAAGTTCCAGGACCACCTGGTACACCCCATGTTGTGGCATTCACTAAGAACTCCATAACAATTGGCTGGAATGAACCCGTGTCTGACGGTGGAAGTGAAGTCATTGGGTACCATGTAGAGAGAAAAGAAAGAAGCAGCATCATGTGGCAAAATATCAGCAAGGGTCTTGTGAAAGGAAACATACTGAAATCAGCAGGGCTTGAAGATGGAGTCGCCTACGAGTTCCGCGTTATGGCAGAAAACATGGCAGGTATTGGCAAACCAAGCAAAGCATCTGAACCAATACTAGCCTTGGACCCTGTGGATCCCCCAGGTCAGCCTGTGGCGACTTTTGTAAATAATAATGCCATCACTATTCAGTGGAAAAAACCTGAGTATGATGGTGGATTCAAAATTACAGGCTACACGGTGGAGAAGAAAGAACTTCCGACTGGTCGCTGGATTAAAGCCAACTTTACAAACATAACTGAGACAACTTTCACAGTCAGTGGATTGACTCAAGATGTATCTTATGAGTTCCGTGTCATAGCTAGAAATTCAGCAGGAGCAGTAAGTGTGCCCTCTGAACCCTCAGAACCTATTACATGTAAAGATAACATAATTGAGCCACGCATCATGGTGGATGCTATCTTCAAGGATGTTGTTCTGCTGAAGGCAGGGGAGTCCTTCAAGCTTGATGCTGATGTTTCTGGCCAACCAAACCCAACTATGGTTTGGACCAAGGATGGAAAAGAGTTTGACAACACATTGAAACTGGAAGTTAAGTTCTCTGAACTCACCACTACACTGATTAACAAAGACGCTGTCAGATCAGATGGGGGGGAATTTGTCTTAACTGCCACTAATGTTGGTGGCTTTGCCAAACACATTTTTAGGGTAAAAGTACTGGACAGACCTGGGCCACCAGTAGGACCTATTATAGTGTCAAATGTCACAGCTGACAATTGTTTACTGACATGGGCCCCACCTATAGATGATGGTGGTGCTAAGATTGAAGGCTACATCATTGAGAAGCGGGAATCAGGCAGGCTTGTTTGGACCAATGTGGCTTCAGACCTGCAGGTTACAGAATATAATGTGACCAAGCTTCTCAAAGGAAATGAATACATTTTCAGAGTTATGGCAGTGAACAAATATGGGAATGGGGAGCCTCTTGATACAGAACCCATTATTGCAGACAATCCATACATGGTTCCAGATGCGCCAGGAAATCCTGAAGTCACAGCTATCACCAAAGATGCCATGATTGTTATATGGCAGACACCAAAGAGTGATGGTGGGACACCAATCACAAACTACAACATTGAAAAGAAAGACAGCATAGGCCACCGCTGGGTCAAATGCAATAAGAGGAAGGTCAAGGATCTACAATTTAAGGCAACAGGCCTTGTTGTTGGACATGAATATAAATTCAGAATCATTGCAGAGAATGCTGCTGGTATCAGTGTACCAAGTATCTCCAGTCCATTTTACAAGGCCAGTGATCCTTTGTACAAGCCCGGGCCTCCATGCAACCCCAGAATCCTAGACACAACCAGGTCTTCCATTACTATTGCCTGGAACAAACCAGCCTATGATGGTGGTTCTGACATCACTGGTTACATTGTTGAGACCTGCATTCCATCTGACAAGGAAGAGGAATGGACAATAGTGACCCCCAAAGAAGGACTACATGCCACCTCATTCACCATTATCAATCTAACAGAGAGCCAGGAGTACAAGATCAACATTTCTGCTGTTAACAGTGAAGGAATTGGGGAGGCGGTTTCTGTGCCTGGCAATCCCAAGGCTGAGGACAGACTCCTCCCTCCTGAAGTGGATTTGGATGCAGAGCTCTGCAAAGTTGTCAGCCTTCGAGCTTGCTGCACACTTAGACTGTTTGTTCCCATCAGAGGCAGACCCACTCCTCAGGCTAAATGGACCAAAGAGGACGGTGAACCCATTGAGAGGGCCACTATTGACACCACAACATCATACACATCCCTTGTCATTGAAAATGTCAACAGATTTGACACTGGAAAGTATAACCTGACTGTAGAGAACAGCTCTGGCTCTAAAACGGTCACAGTCCAAGTTAGGGTACTCGATACACCTAGTAATCCACTGAATTTAAAGATTACAAGTATAACACGTGACTCTGTCACCTTGACTTGGGATCCACCAGCCAATGATGGAGGAGTTAAGATTAAAAACTATATTGTTGAAAAGCGTGAGTCCACAAGAAAAGCTTACGCAACAGTCAGTGCTTCATGCCATCACCACAAATTCACTGTTAAGCCGCTCCTTGAAGGATGCAATTATTATTTCAGAGTTTTGGCTGAGAATGATTATGGAATTGGCCTGCCCATTGAAACCAATGAATCAGTTAAAGTGTCTGAGAAACCACAACCTCCAGGGAAAATCAGTCTTAAGGATGTTACTAAAAATAGTGTCACACTCTCATGGGAAAAGCCAGAGCATGACGGCGGAAGCAGGGTCGGCTGTTATGTTGTAGAAATCCAACCCAAAGGTGTTGAAAAATGGACACAGTCAATGATTGTGAAAGAAACAGAAGCTACCATTGGTAGCCTTAACGCAGGGGAAGAATATATGTTCCGTGTCTCAGCAAGAAACGAGAAGGGAACAAGTGACCCTCGTCAAATTGGTGTGCCTGTCATTGTAAAAGATCTTGTTATTTCACCAGTTGTCAAAATGTTGTTCAACACATTTAGCGTGTTGGCAGGTGAAGACTTGACTGTTGAGGTTCCATATGTTGCCCGTCCCAAAGCAGCGGTCTCCTGGTTTAAAGACCAACAGCCACTCAAGAGAACAACCAGGGTAAACTTTAGTGCAACAGAAACACTGTTGAACCTCTGCATAAAAGAGGCATCTAAAGATGATTTTGGAAACTATCATGTTACTATTAGTAATACAGCAGGAGAGGCAACAGCAGATTTGAGCATTGTTGTACTGGACAAACCTGGTCAGCCAGGTGGTCCAGTTAAGGCCGAGGAGGTCACTTCTGAGAGTGTGACCATTTCCTGGAGCCCACCGGAGTACGATGGTGGATGTACAATCAAACACTACATTGTGGAGAAGAGAGACACGTCTACAACCAATTGGATGATGGTGTCTCCAAACCTTGCGAGGACCAAAGTCAAAGCAGGAAGACTGAAAACTGGCTCAGAATACCAGTTTAAAATCACAGCAGAAAACAGATATGGGAAAGGTCCAGCTCTTCTGTCTGAATGTATTGTGGCTCAATATCCATACAAACTCCCAGGACCACCGGGAACTCCCTCCATCGCAACATCCACAAAGGATACCATGGAAGTTACATGGAATGAACCTGTAAATGATGGGGGTACTTCAGTTCTAGGCTACCACCTTGAGTGCAAAGAAAGAACCAGCATCCTTTGGGTAAAATTAAACAAGTCTCTTATTACAGACCAAACCTTTAAAACCACAGGCCTGGAACCAGGAATGGAATACGAGTATAGAGTCTGTGCTGAGAACATTGTGGGCATTGGCAAGGTCAGCAAAGTGTCAGAAGGTCATGTTGCTAGAGATCCATGTGATCCTCCAGGTATGCCGGAGGCAACCAAAATTACAAAAGATTCAGTAACCATCATTTGGACAAAGCCTGAGTATGATGGTGGGGCGAAAATTACAGGCTACATAGTGGAAAAGAAGGAGCTTCCTGAAGGCCGTTGGGTAAAGGCTAATTTCACTAATGTCATCGACACAGAATATGTTGCGACTGGACTAGTGCAGGAAAATCAGTATGAGTTCCGTGTTATTGCCAGAAATGCTGCTGGTGTTTTCAGCTTGCCCTCCTACAGCACTGGCCCAATTACTGCCAGGGATGAGATTGAGCCACCTCGTATCAGCATCGACCCAGAGTACACACAGACCCTTTTGGTAAATGCGGGAGACAATTTTAAGATTGATGCAGATGTCCACGGCAAACCATTGCCCTCTATCCACTGGATGAAAGGTGAGCAGGAAATGGGTAACACAATTCATAGAGAGATAAAAAACACAGCAACCCATGCCTGTGTGACTATAAAGGAAGCTAAACTCTCGGACGGAGGCGTATATAATCTGCTGCTAAAAAATCCAGGGGGGGAAAAGGCTGTCCAAGTGAATGTTGTAATTTTGGATAAACCCGGCGAACCACAAGGACCTCTTACTATAACAGGGATAACCAAAGACCAGTGCTGTCTGGCATGGAGAGCACCACTTCAAGATGGAGGTAGCAAGATATCTCACTATGTTGTGGAGAGGAGAGAAACAAGTAGATTAGTCTGGACTGTTGTGGATCCAAAAGTGCAGAACACCTGCCTCAAGGTTGAGAAGCTCCTGGAAGGCAATGAGTACATCTTCAGGGTCCGTGCCGTAAATGAGTTTGGTAGTGGTTCACCACTTGAGTCTGCAGCAGTGATGATCAAAGATCCCTATATAACCCCTGGATCACCCAAAAACTTAGAGATTTCAAATGTTAAAAGGGATTCAATGGTGCTCACATGGGAGGCTCCTACTGAAGATGGAGGCAGTCCTATCACATCATATATTGTTGAAAGACATGACAAAGAAGGTGTCAGATGGATTAGATGCAACAGGCAGGCAGTGCAGGATTTGACTTTCAAGGTCACTGGACTCTTGGAAAGCCATAATTATGAATTCCGCATTGCAGCAGAGAATACCGTGGGTGTTGGTGAACCTTGTTCTCCAACAGTTTACTACAAAGCTCTCGACCCTATCTTCAGGCCTGGTCCACCACAGAATCCCAGAATCACAGACACAACCAAAACTTCAATATTCCTGTCATGGAGCAAGCCCATTTGTGATGGTGGTTCTGAGATTCAGGGATACAGCGTTGAGTGCTGCACAACCACAGAGCAAGTTGCACCTGGTGAGGCACATACTGAAACCTCAGCAACAGAGCTGCCTGCTACAGCTGCACCTTCTGAGAACTGGATAATGTGCACACCACCAACAGGTGTCAAGAAGACCAAGTTTGAGGTTGTCAACCTGAAAGAAAATCAGGCTTATAAGTTAAGAGTGTGTGCCATCAACAAGGTTGGGGTTGGTGATAATGCCAATATTCCTGGAGCCGTGGTGGCTCAGGATAGAGCAGAAGAAGCCGACCTTGACATTGACCCAGAACTGAGAAAGATCATGACAATTAAGGCTGGTCTATCACTTAGACTGTTTATTCCAATTAGGGGAAGACCAGCTCCAAGCATCAAGTGGGACAAAGATGATAGTCCACTTAATGAGAAAGCTCAAGTTGAAGTAACTAGCAGTTACACCGCTCTTGTGATTGATAACATGAGCAGAGCAGATAGTGGAAAATACACTGTCACTGCAGAAAACTCTAGTGGAATTAAATCTGCATTTGTTGTCGTCCGTGTTCTCGATACACCAAGTGCACCCATGAATTTGACAGTCAAAGAAATTACAAACCAGTCAGTGACACTTGCTTGGGAAGCCCCTCTGTTAGATGGTGGTTCCAAAATTAAAAACTATATAGTGGAAAAGAGAGAGAGTACACGCAAAACATATGCAGCCGTGGTAACAAACTGCCACAGTCTTTCATGGAAGATTGAGCCACTCCAAGAGGGTTGCAGTTATTACTTTAGAGTCCTTGCTGAGAATGCACATGGTGTTGGCGTGCCTGCAATAACTCTTGACCCACTTAAGGTCTCAGAGGTGCCACAGGCTCCCAAAAACCTGATTGTTACAGATCAAACAAATACAAGCATTGCTCTGGCCTGGGATAAGCCAGAATATGATGGCGGCAGCAGAGTCATCCAGTACTTGCTTGAAGTACAGCTTAAGGGCCAAGAGAAGTGGTCTGGTGTTAACTCATACAAGACAATGGAGACGACTGTTACAAATTTAAACCCTGGGGAGGAATATTTGTTCAGAGTTACAGCAATTAATGACAAGGGAAAAAGTGACCCCAAAGTCCTTTCTGGCCACGTCATGACCAAAAACTTAGTTTTTGAGCCTGATGTGCGACCTGCTTTCAGCAGCTACAGTGTCCATGTAGGTAAAGATCTAAACATTGAAGTTCCACTTTTTGGACGCCCTAAACCAACAATAATGTGGACCAAGGACGGCGCACCTCTGAAATTCACAACCAGAGTAAACATTCACAACACCCTGACTCATACAAGTCTGAGCATTAAGGAGGCCGCGGGTGATGATGGTGGCATGTATAGCATAAATGCAGCCAATTCCGCTGGAAAGAAAGAAGCCACAATTGAAATAATAGTACTTGACAAGCCTGGACCCCCATCTGGCCCTGTGAAATTTGAAAACATCACAACACAGAGTGTGACTATTTCATGGGACCCACCAAAGCACAATGGTGGTTGCCAGATTTCAAACTACATTGTGCAGAAAAGAGATACAACAACAACAACATGGGAAAATGTCAGTATTAATTGTGCCAGAACTAGAATCAAAGTACCCAGGCTGAAGACTGGAGGAGAGTACCAATTTAGGATCATAGCCCAAAACCGGTACGGGAAGAGTCATGGCCTGGATTCATCTGCGGTGGTTGCGCAGTACCCATATAAAGAACCTGGCCCACCAGGAACACCATTCATCTCTTCACTCTCCAGGGATCACCAGATTGTCGAGTGGCATGAGCCTGTTTCGGATGGAGGCAGTCCCATTCTTGGCTACCACATTGAAAGAAAAGAGAGGAATAGTATTTTGTGGGTGAAAATAAGCAAGGCCCTCATTCATGAGACAAAGTACAAGAGCTACCCATTAGAGGAGGCTGTTGAGTATGAATATCGAGTGTATGCTGAAAATATTGTAGGTATTGGAAGGTGCAGTAAGGTCTCAGAGGGCTGTGCAGCCCGTGACCCATGTGATCCTCCCGGTCAGCCAGAAGCTGTCCATGTGACCAAAGATACCAT
The DNA here is from genome assembly GCF_033978785.1 of Entelurus aequoreus. Taxonomy (NCBI): domain Eukaryota; kingdom Metazoa; phylum Chordata; class Actinopteri; order Syngnathiformes; family Syngnathidae; genus Entelurus; species Entelurus aequoreus. Next base: position 2,179,128 of record NC_084744.1, read on the forward strand.
CGTTATTCAGTGGACAAAACCGGAGTATGATGGTGGCAGTAGCATAACCGGCTACATTGTGGAAAAGCGTGATTTGCCAGAAGGCCGATGGGGAAGGGCTAATTTCACAAATGTTATCGAGACCCAGTTCACTGTAACTGGGCTAACGGAAAATCTCCAGTACGACTTTAGAGTCATAGCCAAAAATGCTGTTGGGACCATCAGCAAACCATCATACAATAGTGGCCCAATTACTGCGAGTGACATGGTTGAAGCCCCTAAATTCTCTATTGATCCGGCATTCACAAAGACCATTGTGATAAATGCTGGAGAAACTTTAAAATTGGATGCAGATGTTCGTGGAAAGCCGCTGCCAGCAATGCAGTGGTTCAAGGATGAAATTCCACTAGAAAATACTCTCAGGCTGGATATCAAAAATACAGAAAATCATGCAATGATAATCATGAAGGACACTGCTAGGACTGACAGTGGAACATACTTTCTACAGCTGAAAAACGAGGCAGGCAGTGAAACTGTGCCCTTCAAAGTGGTTGTTCTTGACCGGCCGAGCCCTTGTGAGGGACCCCTTCATGTAACTGGGGTAGCTGAGGATAGATGCTCATTGGTGTGGCATTCTCCTTTACATGATGGAGGAAATCCTGTCACGCATTATATCATTGAAAGAAGAGAAACTAGCCGCCTAGCTTGGACTGTTGTTTCTGCTCATTGCAGCACCACAAGCTACAAAGTCACCAACTTGTTGGAAGGAAATCAATACATTTTCCGTGTCATGGCGGTCAACAATTATGGCACGAGCGAACCACTGGTGTCTGATGGAGTAATAATGAAGTCTGAGTTTGTTCCTCCTGGTCCACCTCACATTGATGACATATCGAACATTACTCGTGATAGCATGACTGTCACTTGGTCTGCCCCAGAGACTGATGGTGGCTGTAAAATTTCAAATTACGTTGTTGAAAAGAAAGATAAAGCAGGAATTAAATGGACCAGATGCAATAGACAGAAAGTCACAGATTTCTCCTTCAGAGTAACCAGCCTCACCCCTGGCCATGAATATGAGTTCAGAGTCGCTGCTGAGAATGTTGTTGGATTGGGAGAGCCGAGTCTACCAAGCTCTTACTACAAGGCCTGTGATCCTAAATATAAACCCGGATCCCCAACGTATGTGCACGCCATTGATTCCACACAAAGCTCAATTACAGTGTCATGGGGAAAGCCTTTGTCTGACGGGGGCAGCGCAATTCAGGGATACATTGTTGAAATCTGTAAGGCTGAGGAGGAAGAATGGACTATGGTTACTCCCCCTACAGGCTTGCGCGTTAACAAATATGAAATCCTGAATCTGACAAAGGGTCAGGATTATAAGATCCAGGTGTGTGCCCTGAACAAACTTGGAGTTGGCGAGCCAGCTATCCTCGCAGGAACAGCAAAACCAGAAGAAAAGCTTGAACCACCACAAATCTACTTGGATTCTGAGCTTAGAAAGGGCATTTGTGTCAAGGCTGGTGGATCTGTGAGGATCCACATTCCATTCAAGGGCAGACCAACTCCTGAGATTAAGTGGCTTAAAGATGAAGCAGACCTATCGGAAAAGGCAGTGGTTGAGAAGACTCCCACCTTCACACAGCTGTCCATTGACTCCTGTGACAGAGGTGACTCAGGAAAATACTCCCTGAGCCTGACCAACACCAGTGGGGTTGCATCTGAGTTTGTTACCGTTAAAGTCCTCGATACACCGGGAGCCCCACAGAACCTTGTAGTCAAAGAAATCAAAACAAATTCAGCCACTCTTGTTTGGGATGCACCACTGATTGATGGTGGTTCTAAAATTAAAAACTATGTTATTGACAAGCGTGAATCAACGAGGAAGGCTTATGCAAATGTCTCAACCAAGTGCACAAAGACCACATTCAAGGTTGACAACCTGATTGAGGGTGCTATGTACTACTTCAGAGTCATGGCTGAGAATGAATATGGTATTGGCCAGGCAATTGAAACAAAGACAGCTTCAAAGGCTTCTGACGTACCCCTTCCAGTTGGAAATGTTTCTCTTGTCGATGTCACCAAAGTCAGCGTGTCACTTGCCTGGGAGAAACCTGAGCATGATGGAGGCAGCAGGATTGGTGGCTACCTCATAGAAATGCAGCCAAAGGGTACAGAGAAGTGGGGAGTTGCCACAAATACAAAGACATGTCAGGGCACTGTCACAGGCTTAACGAGTGGGGCAGAATATCTATTCCGTATCGTTGCGTATAATGAGAAGGGAAAGAGTGAGCCAAAAGCACTTGCCGCACCAGTTGTTGCCAGTGACATGACCTTGGAGCCAAGCATTAAGACACAGTTTAGTACTTATAATGTCTTAGCTGGAAAAGATCTGACCTTGACATTCCCTGTACTTGGCAGGCCCAAACCTAGAGTCACTTGGACAAAGGATGGTCAGTCCTTGAAGGTGACTTCTAGGGTCAACTTGGTAAACACTCCTACAACAACTGCGATTAGGATAACCGAAGCATGCAAGGAGGACTTTGGAACGTACACAATTACAGCAACAAATACTGCTGGCACATTTGCTGATAATGTGGCTATCATTATTCTTGATAAGCCTGGTCCACCAACTGGCCCACTTAAAGTTTCTGAGGTTACTAACACATTTGTCCACTTCTCATGGGAACCTCCAGAGTACACAGGTGGATGCCAGGTGAAGCATTATATAGTAGAAAAGCGAGAGACCACAAGCAATACATGGCAGTCAGTCACCACACAACTTGCTCGGACAGCTTTCAAAGTGACTAAGTTGAAGACTGGTGTAGAATACCATTTCAGGGTCATTGCTGAAAACAGATATGGAAAAGGCGTTCCTCTAGAATCTAAGGCTATTGTTGTCCAGTACCCATACAAACCACCAGGCCCTCCTGGAACACCATATGTCAAATCTGCAACAAAGGAGATGATGATCATTGAATGGAACGAGCCAGTCAATGACGGTGGAAGTGCTGTTGTTGGTTACCATCTAGAGAGCAAAGAGAGAAACAGTATCTTATGGACCAAACTTAACAAGACTATGATCGCCGATACTCAGTTCAAGATCTGTAATCTTGAAGAAGGAATTGGATATGAGTTCAGAGTGTATGCTGAAAATATTGTTGGCGTTGGCAGATGCAGTAAAGTCTCAGAATCCTTTGTTGCTCGGGATCCATGTGACCCTCCTGGTGCTCCAGATGCTGTAAAAATTTCTAAAGACCACATCAAGATTAGTTGGACCAAACCTCAATATGATGGCGGCAGTAAAATAAATGGCTATATTGTTGAAAGAAAAGACCTATCATCCCCTGATGGGCGCTGGGTTAGAGCAAACTTTACTAATGTAATAGAGACTGAATATGATGTCAGTGGTCTCACAGAAAATGACCAGTATGAATTTAGGGTTATTGCCAGAAATGCAGCGGGCGTCTTCAGCGAGCCCTCCGAAAGCTCTGGACTTATAACTGCCACTGATGAAATTGAGCCACCAAGGGCCTCTATGGACCCCAAGTACAAGGATGTCATTGTTGTTGCTGCAGGAGAACATTTAATTCTTGATGCTGACATTCACGGAAAACCAGTTCCTGACATTGTCTGGCTAAAGGAAGGCAAAGAAATTGATAAATCTTTGCGCATTGAAGTGAAAAAGACTCAAAAATGTGCTGCTTTGACTATTAAGGATGCAACCAAAATGGACACTGGGCACTATGAACTTGTCCTCAAAAATCTGGGTGGCAAAAAGACCTTTCCAATCACTGTCAAAGTCCTTGACAAACCGGGTAAACCAATGGAACCGTTCAAAGTAACAGAAATCATGGCTGACAGATGTACCCTTTCCTGGTCTGAGCCAACTCTGGATGGCGGTGCTAGTATTACTCACTATACTTTGGAGAAGAGAGAGACCAGCAGCTTATCATGGACAATGGCTGCAGCCAATATCCAAAATTTGTTCTACAAGGTAACAAACTTGCTTGCCGGGAATGAATACATTTTTAGAGTAAGGGCTGTTAACAAATATGGTGTTGGTGATTATCTTCTAAGTGAGCCCATCATTGCACGCAATCCATACAAGCCCCCGAGTGCTCCTGGAACACCAGAAGCAAGTCACATCACAAAAGATTCCATGGTTCTGTCATGGACAGTCCCAGAACAAACTGGGGGAGCCGATATTGCTTGCTATCATCTTGAAAAACGTGACAAAGATAGTGTCAGGTGGACAAAGTGTAACAGACAAAAACTGACAGACACTCATTTCAAAGTGACAGGTCAGAAGACGGATCACTTTTATGAATTCCGAGTTGCAGCTGAGAATGAGGCTGGAATTGGAGACCTCAGTGAACCGTCCCTATTTTACAGAGCTTGTGATGCAACAATGCCACCAGGACCTCCCCAAAATCCCAAGGTGACAGACTACACAAAATCTTCTGTCTCTCTTTCCTGGCGTAAACCTGATTTTGATGGTGGTGCCTATATTAAAGGTTACATTGTTGAAATGCGAGAGTATACACCAGTGCCAGAAATGGCAGAAGAGATAGAAGTAGCCCCAGGAGTAGACCAACCCATCGAAAAGGCATGGGCCATGTGCACGCCCCCAGCTGGCATCCAAGCTACTAAACTTACTATCTCTGACTTAAAACAAGATGAAGAATATCAGTTCCGTGTTTGTGCCATCAACTCAGAGGGAGTGGGAGAGGCTGCTAATGTCCACGGGACTGTAGTTGCTCACGACAGGGTTGAAGCACCGGAAATTGAGCTTGACGCTGACCTCAGAAAAGTGGTATCTGTCCGCGCCGGTGGTACACTGCGTCTGTTTATTACCATCAGAGGAAGGCCTGAACCTTCTGTAAAATGGGAAAAAGTTGATGGTGCTCTCACAGATCATGCTGTCATTGACACTACCAGCTCATACACTATGCTTGTAATTGATAATGTCAACCGCTGGGACAGTGGCAAATACTCACTCACTCTGGAGAACAACAGTGGTTCAAAGTCTGCTGTTGTGGCTGTTAGAATTTTGGATACACCAAGTGCCCCACAGAACTTCACTGTCCAGGAGCTTAAAAAGGATTCAGTAACACTTGTCTGGGATACACCACTCACTGATGGTGGGGCTAAAATCACAAACTACATTGTGGAGAAGAGAGAGTCTGTCCGGAAGGCCTACACTACTGTAACCAGCAACTGCACAGCCAACACACTCAAGATAGAAGAACTGCCAGAAGGTGGCATTTTCTACTTCAGAGTTTGCGCTGTTAACAAATATGGCCAAGGACAGATGGCTGAAACCAAAGAAATTAAAGTGTCTGAAGTACCCTTGCCACCGAGCAAATTAACTGTTATAGATGTGACTAAAACCAGCGTTTCACTTTCATGGGAGAAACCTTCTCATGACGGTGGTAGTAAAGTAATCTGCTACAATGTGGAATTCAAGCCCAAAGGTGGAGAAAAATGGGGTACAGCTTGCACAGTCAAGGTGCCAGAGGCGACTATTCCTAACCTGACTCCCAATGAAACTTATCTATTTAGGGTTGTCGCAATAAATGAGAAGGGAAAGAGCGATCCCAAGGATCTTGGCTTACCGGTGGTAGCAAAGGACATTGCACTAGAGCCATCAATCAACTTACTGTTCACAACATACACCGTTAAAGCCAGTGAGGAACTGACTATTGAGGTACCAGTGAGAGGCAGACCTAAGCCTGTTGTCTCGTGGAAAAAGGATGGTCTTCCTCTGAAGCAAACATCTTCAGTTACAATTTTAAACACAGCAACATCATCCAAGATTCTCATTAAAGAGGCTAGCAGAGAGCATGTTGGGAAGTATGAGATCACCCTGGCCAACACTGCAGGAACAATAACATCACAACTAGGTGTAGTTGTCCTGGATAAACCAAGTCCACCTAAACTCATTAAGGTGGATGCTGTGACCTCTGATAGCATCACACTTTCCTGGTGTTCTCCAGATTATGATGGTGGCTGTTCTATAAGTAACTATATCGTTGAGAAGAGAGATACCAACACACAAGAATGGCAAACGGTTGCAAGCAACGTGGCAAGAACATCTTACAAGGCCGGTCGTCTAACACATGGGGCACAATACCAATTTCGCATCTATGCAGTCAACCGTTATGGAAAGAGCACACACCTAGATTCTCCGGCAATTACTGCTCAGTACAACTTTAAACAACCTGGACCGCCATCTACACCAAAAGTAAAGGATGCTACCAAGACTTATATGTTGGTAGCCTGGAATGAACCCGTCAATGATGGTGGAAGTCCGGTTCTAGGCTATCATCTAGAGCAGAGAGAGCGCGATAGCATTCTCTGGACCAAGGTAAACAGAGGAATGATCAAGGACTCTGAATACAAAGTGAGTGGAATCGAAGAGAGTATGATGTATGAATATCGTGTCTATGCTGAAAATATTGCTGGAATTGGCAAATGCAGCAAGACCTCTGAAGCTATGGCAGCCAGAGATCCATGTGATCCTCCAGGTACCCCCGTTGTGACCTCTATTGGCAGGTCATCTGTGTCTTTGTCTTGGGCCAAACCTGAGTATGATGGTGGTGCTAAGATTTCTGGTTACATCATTGAATGTAAAGATCTTCCAGAAGGACGCTGGACAAGGTGCAACTTCACCAATGTGCCTGAGACTTACTATAATGTGACAGGCCTTACAGAGGACAGCCAGTATGACTTCCGTGTCATTGCTAAAAATGCAGCGGGATTGTTCAGTGAACCATCTGACAATACTGGCCCAATTACTGTTAAGGATGATGTAGAACTGCCACGCATCATGACAGATGTCAAATTCCGAGAGACAGTGTTTGTGAAAGCAGGTGAAACTTTAAAGATTAATGCTGACATCGTAGGCCATCCTGCACCCATCATTTCCTGGAGCAAAGATGGAAAAGAGATTGAGCTGAGAGCAAGAATCCAGATAGTTTCAACAGATACCAGCACACTGGTGAATGTGAAAGATTGCATTCGACGAGATTCTGGAAAATATGTTCTCACTCTAAAGAATATTGCTGGGACAGTTAGCCTGCCAATAAACTGTGTGGTTTTGGATAAATCAGGGCCACCTGCAGGACCATTGCAGCTTACAGGTCTCACAGCTGATGAATGCACTCTGTCATGGGGTCCACCTCAGGAGACTGGTGGTGCTGAGATCACACACTATGTTGTTGAGAAGCGTGAGACCAGCCGTTTGGCCTGGACACTCGTAAAGGGCGACATTACTAAGACTTACTTAAAAGTCACAGGACTGCTAAAGGGCAATGAATATGTCTTCAGGGTCTTGGCTGTTAACAAGCATGGGAATGGTGAAGTTTTGGAGAGTGATGCTGTAAAGATCACAGATCCATTCACCATTTCCACTGCTCCAGTTAATGTTGACGTCACTGATATTACTGGAGATTCAATGACCGTAACGTGGTGCAAACCATTGAGTGATGGAGGAAGTCCAATCACTGGTTATGTGATTGAGCGGCGAGAAAAGACAGGCATGCGCTGGCTCCGTGTGAATAAAGATCCAGTTGTTGAATGTAACACAGTTGCAACAAAACTGCGTAAGAGTTGTGAGTATGACTTTAGAGTCTATGCTGAAAATGCAGCTGGACTGAGTCCTCCAAGTGAACTGTCTGCCTCATTTAGGGCAGTAGATCCTCTGGCTGTTCCTTGTCCTCCAACCAAGCCAACAATTGTCAATTCAACCAAGGACAGTGTCTTTATTGTCTGGAAACCACCTACGGATAATGGAGGTGCTCCTATCCTTGGATACAGTGTAGAATACAGAGACTACATTGATAAACCGGAAACAGAGCTGGATGATGGTAAAGAGGAATATGAAGATGAGGAGGAACCAGAGTCTGCTGAAGAACTACAAAGATGGGCTGAAGCTATTTCTCTTACCAAGAGTTTGGAGTTCACAATCACTGGACTAAAAACAGATTCCAAGTATGAATTCTGTGTCAGAGCAATAAACAAAGTTGGATGCAGTGTGCGCAGCCGCTATTCCGATGCCGCTGTGGCAATAGAAAGAACTGCAGAGCCTTCATTTAATGTGGACTTAGAGATGCGCAAAGTCCTTGTTGTTAAGCACAGCACAGCATTCACTCTCAATGTTCCATTTAAAGGTAAACCTGTTCCATCAGTTGAATGGACCAAGGAGGGTACTGATTTAAAAGTTAGAGGAACAATCGATTCAAGTAGCTCCAATACTTCACTGACCATTGAAAAGGCAACAAGAAATGACTCTGGAGAATATAGCGTCACAATTGAATCAACATTAGGAAAAGCAACATTACCCATGGTCGTAAAGGTGCTCGACTCACCTGGACCCCCCATCAATGTCAATGTTACATCAGTAACCCGGGACTCTGCAACCCTTACTTGGGAAGCCCCTGAAAATGACGGTGGCGAGGCAGTGAAAGCGTACCACGTTGAAAAGCGTGAAGCGAGTAAAAAGGCCTGGGTTTCTGTAACAATCAACTGCCATGCACTGACCTACAAAGTGGAAGACCTGCAGGAGGGGGCCATCTATTACTTCAGAGTTATTGGAGAAAATGAATATGGCTTGGGTGTACCCCAGGAGGCAAAGGCTGGCACAAAAATTACAGGTAACATTCAGGCTCTTCCTTTTTCATTTTCTTATTAACTTCACACAACTAACTAATTCAAATGTCCACTTTGTGTTACAGAGGTACCAAGTGCCCCCACAAAACTAGGAGTAGCAAATGTTACAAAAGACACTGTAACCATTGTCTGGACACGACCTGAGTACGATGGAGGTAGCAGAGTCACTGGTTACCTAATTGATGCTCTGGAGAAGGGGCAGACAAAGTGGGTGAAGTGTGCTACAGTGAAGGGCATGAGCCACACTATTAAAGGCCTCAGGGAAGGCACAGAATATTTCTTCAGAGTGCGAGCAGAAAACCATGCTGGACTAAGTGAACCTAAAGAGATGATTGTTCCGGTTATCGTCAAGGAACTTCAAGGTAACCAGTCTTGCATCATCTGTATAATTTGGTGTGTGAAATGTTTCAAAGGTAAAACAAGATGCAGTGCTATAAAATATAATAAATAAATCACACACCATTGTTAAATCAATCTCTAACTCGCTAGATCAGTGATTCTCAAAATGTGGTGGTACGTGGGCACTCTCTTGTAGTACACCAAAATAATCATTTAAATGTTATTAAGTATTTTTAATTATATTCAAACAGTTTCTGTGGCCCAAAAATATTACATTTACTCGTTAATAAGAATAATGGATTAGATTTATATAGCACTTTTCTAGACACTCAAAGCGCTTCACAGAGAAGTGAGAACCCATCATTCATTCATACCTGGTGATGGTAAGCTACTTTCATAGTCACAGCTGCCCTGGGGTAGACTGACGGAAGCGTGGCTGCCAGTTTGCGCCTACGGCCCCTCCGACCACCACCTATCGTGTGAGTGGCACTGGGGGCAAGGGTGAAATGTCCTGCCCAAGGACACAACGGCAACAATTAGGATGTCAAGAGGCGGGGAGCGAACCTGCAACCCTCAGGTTTCTGGCACGGCCGCTCAACCCACTACGCCATGCCGCCCCATAAATAAAAATAAAATAAATAAAACATTTGCCTTGTTTTTAATGAATATTTAGGCCAACTACGCTTCTGTATTTTAATGTTGGTCATTATGGTGGTACTTGGAGAGCCAAGTGTTTTCCGGGGTGGTACTTGGTAGATAACATTGGAGAACCACTGCTTTAGATTACTACTCATATTGATAATATTAATTATTTACATTGATATAATATTAATAATAGGTATATTAATATTTTTATTGAAACAACAAACACATTTCTTGTAAAAAAAATAAATACAGTGTGCCTTGTCATTTTCAATATATTTTCTCCTTTGGAAATGGTTTAACATTTTATTAATTTACATTGCGTTGCTCATTATAATTTTGCAGAGGCTCCGGAGTTTGATCTGAAGAACTACCCCAAGAATACGGTTTATGTGAGAGCTGGATCCAACCTTACCTTTGACATTCCACTTACTGGGAAGCCAATGCCAAAGGTGAATGTGTCCAAGAACAATGTTGTCATCAAGGGATCCAAGAGACTTTTGACAGAAGTTACACCAGATAGCCTAACTATCACCCTGAATGAAAGCATGTCAAGCGATGCTGGCAAATATGACATAACAGCCTCAAACCCCAGTGGTGCCACCAAGATCTTCATGAACTTCATTGTACTAGATAGACCTGGACACCCTGTTGGACCTGTGGAGACTGGAGAAGTCGGAGAAACCACAGTGTACTTAAAATGGGCTGCTCCAGAGTATGATGGTGGCAGTCCTGTTACCAACTACATTGTCCTCAAGCGGGAAACTAGCACACCTACCTGGTCAGAGGTGTCAAATAACATAGCAAGATGCCAAATCAAAGCAACTAAGCTGACCAAGGGGGAGGAGTATCAGTTCAGGATTAAGGCTCAGAATCGCTATGGTGTCAGCGACCACATTGACAGCAAGCCGGTTATGATCAAGCTTCCGTACAGTAAGTCAATACAAACATTGAACCAATGAAGCTGTATAGATTGATCAAGTGTTAAAGACTAACACTCATAATGATGAACTTGTCTCTCAGCTTTCCCTGGACCTCCATCTACTCCGTGGATTAGTTTTGTATCCAAAGAGAGCCTGACTGTCTGCTGGAACGAGCCAGTCAATGACGGTGGAAATCCTGTGATCGGATATCATCTTCAGATGAAGGAGAGAAGCAGTATCATCTGGCAAAAGATCAATAAAACAGCAATACCAGGAAACCAGTGGAGGGTCACCAATGTCTGCCCTGGTCTTATCTACGAGTTCAAGGTAGCTGCCGAAAATGCTGCTGGTATTGGAAAGATGAGCAAGGTGTCTGAAGAGGTGCTAGCTATTGATGCTTGTGGTAAGTAAAAATCAATTTAAACGCTTACAGTACATTGATAAAGATGTGGGCTCCCATTTACTCAGAAATAATTTGGCACACCCCTGACTTTTCTACTGCAGATCCTCCAGCTAATGTTCGTGTCACAGAAGTGACCAAGAACTCAGTCAGCTTGTCCTGGCAAAGGCCACCGTATGATGGCGGTAGTAAAATTGCTGGCTACAGTGTGGAGAGAAGGGAGGCGGCCAGTGGCAGATGGGTGAAGGCTAACTTCACAAACATCCTTGAAATGGGCTTCACCGTTTCTGGGCTGTCTCAGAATGAGTCTTACGAGTTCAGGGTGTATGCAAAGAATGCAGTTGGCTCTGGCAGCAATCCTTCTCTTATTGCTGGCCCAGTCACGTGCATTGATGCTTGTGGTGAGTGCTCATTAGATTCTTGCTTTTATGAGGTTGTGTATGGAAGAAAATAATGTATATACAATGGTATGCTTTGTTGTGCAGGTACTCCAGCCATTGACCTTCCTCCAGAGTATTTGGACGTGGTTAAGTTCAAGGCTGGAACTTCAGTTAAACTCAAAGTTGGAATTTTTGGCAAACCTCAGCCAAACATTGAGTGGCTCAAGAATGAAAATGAGCTTGTATCTTCTTCATCATTGTATGTGGAAAACACAACTGATTCGTCTGCCATCCTCATCAAGGATACAACTCGCCTCCACTCAGGCTCATATGATATTAAGATCAAGAACATTTTGGGCTCAGCATCTGCAACAATCAGGGTTGAAATTCTTGGTATATAACCATGCTTTATTTTCTCACATTTAAAAGTTTTTCTCTCATGCAGTGCTGCATCATCTCTCTTTTGTTCTTTGTTTACCTGTTGTCTCTTGTTATGACTCCTTAGATAAACCCGGACCCCCTCCTGGCAGTATTCTTTTAAACTATGTTGCAGCAGACAAAATCACCTTCAGCTGGGAACCTGTAAGTCCGGCTGACAATGGAGGTTCCAAGGTGACCCACTACATTGTCCAGAGGCGTGAGACCAGCAGGGTAGTCTGGTCGACCATTTCAGAGCGACATGAGCAGACCTTCATTGCTGTCGGAAAACTGGTTCAAGGAAATGAATATGTATTCCGCGTAATGGCTGTTAACAAGTATGGTTTTGGAGAGCCACTGGAGTCGGAAGCTGTCATTGCAAAGAATGCCTTTGGTAAGCTTTAGACTGCGGGTTGGAAGGGCAGGTGTTGAAAGGTTACACAATCACACAACACTAAAATGTCCTCATATCCCTAATCAAGACAACACAAATTGAATTCCTATGCGTAACATATTTTTTTCATCTGTGTGTACATAGTAACTCCAGGGCAGCCGCATACTCCTGAGGTGAACACCATCACCAAGACTACTATGGTCGTAGAATGGGACAAACCAGGTGTGGATGGGGGTAGCACAGTTACTGGCTACTACTTGGACAGACGTGACAAGAAGAGTTTGCGCTGGATCCGAGTTTACAAAGATCCTATTGCTGACATTAAACAGACTGTCTACCATCTAACCGAGGGAAATGAATACCAGTATCGTGTCTGTGCTATTAACAAGGCTGGAGAAGGACCCTTCTCAGATGTATCCGACTACTACAAAGCTGCAGATCCAGTTGGTAAGTTGTTCAACTCACTGGTTAAAAAATTAGAGTATGGATCTGCATATACTATCTTTATTTCAATGATTCAAGAAACTTTATTTATGACTTACAGATCCACCAAATGAGCCTTGCAAGCTTAAGGTGATGGATTCCACAAAGACCTCTATAACTTTGGGGTGGTCCAAGCCAGAGTGGGATGGAGGCAGTGAAGTGACCAGCTACATGGTGGAGAAACTTACTGAGGGAGAGCAAGACTGGGAAATGATTTCTTCAAAGGGAGAGGTCAAGATGTCCGAATACACTGTACACGACCTAAAGCCAGATGTTAACTACTTCTTCAGAGTTTCTGCTGTCAACTGCGCAGGCCGTGGCGAGGCACTGGAGATGACTGAGCCTGTACAGGCTAAGGATATCCTCGGTAAGTGAATTTGAAGACATTAAAACACAGCCAGAGCAAGCCGCCATTTTTCTGTTTTTTAAATGACAAAAATATCATATTCACAGAGGAAGCCCAGATTGACTCAGATGTGGCCATGAGAACTCACTATATCGTGAAGGCTGGCAAGGATGTTGAGCTCTCTGTCCCTCTGAAGGGTCGGCCGGCTCCCTCTGCATCTTGGAGCAAAGGAGACATATGCATTGACAGCAACCCATCTTATGAATTCCACCACTCAGACACAGCCACTGTTCTTGTTATGCGTGAAGTGACCAAACTCGACACTGCCAAGTATACAGTCAAAATTGAGAATGGTGTGGGAGAGCCCAAGACAATTTCCTTGTCCATGAAGGTCCAGGACTCTCCTGGTCCATGCAGAAACCTGACATTGAAAGAAGTAACTCGTGGAAAAGTCACACTTTGCTGGGAGCCTCCACTCCTTGATGGTGGCGCTGAGGTTACCAATTACATTGTTGAGAAGAGGGACTCTTCCAAAAGATCCTACTTTGCAGTGACAAGCAAATGCACTGACACATCATATACTATTGAAGATCTCTCTGAAAAGGCATCCTTCTTTTTCCGTGTTCTAGCAGAGAATGAGAACGGTGCTGGTGAACCATGTGAAACACTTGAACCAGTGAAGGCCGCAGAGACCCCTGGACCAGTTAAAGATGTTTCTATGAAGGATTCCTCTAAAACCTCCGTCACTCTGCAGTGGCTAAAGCCTGATTATGATGGTGGCAGTATCATATTGGACTACATAATTGAAAAGAAAGCAGTAGATGGGGAATGGGCTCTGGGAGGAACGACCCGACAATGTGAGTTTGAGGTCACAAAACTAAAAGAGCACTCAGACATGTTCTTCAGAGTTGCTGCTCGAAATGACAAGGGTCAGGGCGACTTTGTGAAGATAGGATCTATCAAGGTGATTGACTACATTATCACACCTGAAGCAAGCCTTGCAGACTACCCAGATGGAAGAATTTGTGTTCGTTTAGGACATAATGTCCACATTGAGCTGCCATACAGAGGTAAACCTAAGCCATCAATCATATGGCTCAAGGACAACCTTCCTCTGAAGGAGAGTGATCAAATTCGCTTCAAGAAGACAGAGAACAAAGCCACTCTTATGATAAGGAATGTGAAGAAAGAGAATGAGGGTAAATTTACACTAACTCTTGACAACAAAATCAACAGAAAGTCCTTCCATATCTATGTCATTACACTCGGACCCCCATCAAAGCCCGTTGGACCTATCCGTCTTGATGAAGTAAGAGCAGAAAGCATCATGATGTCATGGGATGAGCCTAATGATGACGGTGGGGGAGACATCAACTGTTATACTATGGAGAAGCGTGACACTACTCAGTCTGATTGGAAGATGGCTTGTTCCAGTGTGGCGGGAACTCAGTTCAAAGTGTCTAACCTGATCAAGGGTGTCCAGTATCAGTTCAGAGTCTGTGCTGAGAACAGGTATGGTGTCAGTGAGCCTCTGGTATCACAGATGGTAATTGCCAAGCACCAGTTCAGACCTCCTGGCCCACCAGGCAAGCCAGTTGTGTATAATATCACCAACGATGGCATGACAATCCAGTGGGAACAGCCAATCTATGATGGTGGTACCCCCATCCAGGGTTTCCATGTGGACAAGAGGGAAAATAACAGCATCATGTGGCAAAAGGTGAACATGATGCTGATCAAAGAAACCGAATACCGAATTTTGGGATTAATTGAAGGCCTTGAGTACTCGTTCAGAGTGTGCGCACAGAATGATGCTGGCTACGGCCGACTGAGTGACAGCAGCAAGCCAGTAATGGCCGTCAGCCCTGTTGGTGAGTTCTGACACTGTCTATACACTTACATTACTGTGGATTTTATCTTCTCAAATTAATAATGCCAGATCTTTTGCAAAACAAATTAACATCTCTATTTCTTTCTTTCAGATCCTCCTGGCCAGCCTGACTACACTGATGTGACAAGTGACTCAATAACGCTAAAATGGGACGCACCAAAACGTGATGGAGGTAGCAAGATTACTAGCTACACCATTGAGAAACGACAAGGAGAAGGGCGCTGGTTCAAGGCTAACTTGACTGATGTTCATGACTGCCAGTATACTGTGCCTGGTTTGTCTATGAATGAGCGCTATGAGTTCCGAGTGATTGCTAGGAATGCCATTGGTGTGGTCAGCCCACCTTCCAACTCGTCGGGTTTGATCGTGGTCAGAAGTGAGAATGGTAAGTGAAGATCAGACAGATTGAGCCAAGAGCAAGACAGGAGATGATCATTTATTGTGAACTTACCTATATCCTTTCCTCCTGAAGCTTCTCCCCGTATTGAATTTGGTGGAGAGTATTTCGATGGTTTGACTGTTAAAGCGGGTGACAACATTAGAGTGAAGGTGGCCATCACTGGACGACCTGTTCCCAAAGTGGTCTGGTACAAAGACAGTGTGGAAATCACCAAAAAGATGATGGATATTGTCAACGTAGCTGGATACAGCACTCTATTTGTCAGAGATGCTGACCGTACTCACCGCGGCCTCTACACCGTTGAAGCTATCAATGGATCTGGCAGCAAAAAGCAGACTCTCCTGGTTCAAGTTCAAGGTAGACAGTTTTTGTTTTTTCTCAGTTTTGTCAATACATAATGTCTACTGATTCAAGTTGAACTTTTACTCAATCTCCATCATGTGATGTAGACACACCTGGGGAACCAGTAGGACCCATCACTTTCAGCAACATCTCAGAGGGTCGGTGCACTCTGTCCTGGAACGCACCAGAGAATGATGGTTGCTCAGAAATTTCACATTATATCATCGAGAAGCGTGAAACATCCAAGATCTCCTGGGCATTAGTGTCAGAGGAATGTCAGGAGTGCAGTTTCACTGCAACCAAACTGATCAAAACCAATGAGTACCAGTTCAGGGTGTCAGCTGTAAACAAGTTTTGGTGCTGGCAGGCCGTTGGAATCCTGCCCCAATTATTGCACAGCTTCAATATAGTAAGTCAACAGATGGAAAAATGTCATGTAATAACATGCGTTTGGTTTTGTCTTCACAAGTTTCCTTAACAATTTCTCTTCAGCTACTCCCGATTCCCCGGGCACTCCTGACGCCACTGAGACGAAGGGAGAGAGCATAACTCTGGCCTGGACTCCTCCAGAAGTCTGATGGTGGAAACCCCATTCAATACTATATTGTGGAAAAGCGAGAGAAGAAAACAGTTCGGTTCTACAAGGTGCTTTCAAAGAAACCCATCACTGAATGTGGTCACAAAGTTGTCAGCCTCATTGAGGACATGGAATATGAGTTCCGGGTCATGGCTGTTAATGATGCTGGTGTTGGAGCAACCAGTAATATCTCCATTCCCATTAAAGCTGTTGAGCCAAAGGATATACCATGTGCTCCATCTGTGGTCTGCGTGTCAGGACTCCACTAATACCTCCATCAGCCTGGAATGGACGAAGCCTGCAGATGACGGAGGATCTGAGATACTGGGCTACATTGTTGAAATGGTTAGGGGCAATGAAACTGACTGGAATAGAGTACATGAAGAGCTGGTGGCAGACACAACATATACAGCGACTCTTCTACATACTGGGGCTGAATACAAGTTCCGTGTAGCAGCTGTAAATCTTGTCGGAAGAGGTGAGGACAGGGAAACTCTAGAACCTGCTCAGGCCATTGATAGATTAGCACCACCACAGGTGGATATTGATGCCAACTTCAAGCAGACGCACATTGTCAAGGCAGGAGGTTCAGTGATATTAGGTGTCCAATATAGGGGAAAGCCTATACCCACCGCCACCTGGGTGAAAGAAGAAGGAGAACTAAGTGTCATGTCAGAAGTTTCAACCTCGGAGGGGAGCAGTACTCTACTTATGGAAAATTGCACCAGAAATGATACCGGTAAATACACAGTTAACCTGGAAAACAGCAGCGGTAGCAAGGCTATCACTTTCACTGTGAAAGTCATGGACACTCCTGGGGCTCCTCAGGATGTAGGCTTCCAGGAGGTGTCCAGAGGCTCAGTTACACTTACATGGGAGCCGCCACTTAATGATGGTGGAGCACGAATCCACCACTATATTGTTGAAAGACGTGAGGCAAGCCGTCGCACATGGCAGCAGTCTGGGGGAAAGTGCACTCAGGGTATTATGAAGATTCAGGACCTGCTGGAGGGGGTACCATACTTCTTTAGGGTATCTGCAGAGAACCAGCATGGTGTCGGTGAAGCTTTCGAGACAACAGAGCCTGTCATTGCCACTGCTGAGCCAGCATCTCCAAAGAGATTGGATATTGTCGACACCACAGACAGTTCCGTGTCACTGAGCTGGCTAAAACCAGAGCATGATGGTGGTAGCCGTATCCAATGTTATATCATTGAGGCAAATCCAAGCGGAACAGGTAAATGGGTAGTGGTTGGCAACACCAAGAATCTCTCCTATGTGATTGAAAAACTCAACAAGGGTGATGAGTATCACTTCCGTGTGAGGGCAAAGAATGAGTCTGGCCTCAGCACACCCAGGGAAACCTTTACACCGGTCTTGGTAAAAGAGCCTCATATTGAACCTGCAGCTGATCTCAGTGAGATTCCGAACCAGATGATCACATGCAACTCTGGCAGAACATTTACTATCGATGTTCCGATTAGTGGGAGACCTGCTCCCAAGTAGCCTGGAGGCTGGAGGAGATGAAGCTGAAGAACTCAGAAAGAGTTTCCATTACAGTAACTAAAGAAAGAACAAGCATATCAGTCAAGGATGCCATGAGGGGTGATGGTGGTAAATACTACCTGACTCTGGAGAATGTCACCGGAAGCAAGACATTTAATATCGAAGTAAATGTTACAGGTAGACCCAGTCCACCAATGGGGGCCTGTTGAAATCACAAATATCACCTCTCAGTCTTGTGTTGTTAACTGGGATGCGCCGGAGGATAATGGTGGAACTGACATTACCAACTATATTCTGGAGAAGCGTGAATCTGGTTCGTCTGCCTGGCAGCTTATCAACTCCAGTGTGAAGCGCACGTCACTCCACGTTAGTCATCTGACCAAGTACATGCAGTACACCTTCAGGGTCTCTGCTGAAAACCGATTTGGCGTTAGCAAGCCTACTGAGTCTGAACCTTCGTTGCAGAGCATCCTTACAGTAAGTACAATTCCAAAACCTGAACATCAATTCAGCATTACAATAGTTTTGATCAGAACATAACATCTTGAATCAGACTGTAATTGAGTCACTGATAAAATCCAATGTTGTAATTATAGCACCTGCTGGACCACCAACAAGGCCATCTGTCTTCAATGTCTCTTCCAACACAATGACGTTGAAATGGGAGGAGCCTTACCATGATGGTGGCAGCAAGGTGACAGGCTACTGGATTGAGAAGAAGGAGAGAAATAATATTCTCTGGGTAAGGGAAAACAAGATCCCATGCTTTGAGTGTTTTTACAAGGTGAAGGCCTTGTTGAAGGTCTAGAGTACCAGTTTCGAGTTTATGCCATGAACAGTGCTGGTCTGAGCAAAGCCAGTGAAGCCTCTAAAGGAGCAGTTGCCCAAAACCCTGTTGGTGAGTATTGTTTGCCACAATAAACGTTAATCAGTTCCATGTTTTTATTAACATAACTGTCTTCTTCTAGATCCACCGTGTAAGCCAGAAGTGACAAATGTAACCAGAACTACAGTGTCGCTCAAATGGTTGTCTCCACTTAATGATGGTGGCAGTCCAATTGTGGGTTACATTATTGAACGTAAACCATACACTCCAACTGGTGAGGGCCGATGGCTAAAGTGTAACTACACAAATGTGATAGACACGTTCTATACTGTTACTGCCCTGGGAGAAGGAGAACCCTACGAGTTCAGAATCATTGCAAAGAATGCTAACCAGGTCTTCAGCACCCCATCCGTTGTCCACTGGCTCTGTGCAGTGCAAAACAGACTTTGGTAAGACTCTTGCTCATGATATACAGTACAGGCCAAAAGCTTGGACACACCTTCTCATTCAATGTTTTCTTTATTTTCATGACTATTTACATTGTAGATTGTCACATCAAAACTATGAATGAACACATGTGGAGTTATGTACTTAACAAAAAAAGGTGAAATAACTGAAAACATGTTTTATATTCTAGTTTCTTCAAAATAGCCACCCTTTGCTCTGATTACTGCTTTGCACACTCTTGGCATTCTCTCAATGAGCTTCAAGCACACCTGTGAAGTGAAAACCATTTCAGGTGACTACCTCTTGAAGCTCATCGAGAGAATGCCAAGAGTGTGCAAAGCAGTAATCAGAGCAAAGGGTGGCTATTTGAAGAAATAGTAATAGTACGTTTTCTGTTATTTCACCTTTTTTTGTTAAGGTGACTAACATACAGTATGTTATACAATCATATATAATAAGAATAACATATATAATTCCAAACATAACGAAGATCTACCCTTTGCAATCCAACAGAACCGCCAAAGGGCCCAGCTGGACGGCAAAACTCTTGTCTGAAGTTGTTATGGTGAGAGCTGGTTCAGATCTGGTCCTGGACGCCGCAGTGGGCGGCAGGCCTGATCCCAAAGCATCCTGGTCCAAAGGCAACAGGGAGCTGGAGCTGTGTGAAAAATACCACCTGCAATACACAACCAATCGGGCTATGGCCATCATCAAGTTCTGTGACAGAGATGATACCGGAAAATACATTCTCACGGTCAGGAATGTTAGTGGAACCAAGACTGTTGAGGTCAATGTCAAAGTGCTTGGTAAGTGATTGTTCTGGTAAATTTGTAGACGTAGCCGGAGACAAAGACAAAACGACTAACTTAATCCATCACTTCTAGACACTCCTGGACCATGTGACGGCAGCATTGAGATCAGCAAGATTACTGAGGATTCCTGCACTCTACGTTGGAGTCCTCCTTTGGAGGATGGGGGTGATGACATCTCTCACTACCTTGTAGAGAGGAGAGACACCAACAGACTCAGCTGGGTCATCATGCATACCGAGTGCAAGCAACTGACCTGTAACATCACCGCACTGTTCAAGAACACAGAATACCTGTTCAGAGTCCGAGGAGTCAACAAGTATGGAGCTGGAGTCCTTCTGCAGTCAGAGCCTATGGTTGCCAGAAACACTTTCAGTGAGTGCCCCATCCACAGTTTGCAAAAACTTTGTAATATATTTTATTCTATAATATTCATTCATTAATAGCTGGAATTACTGCAAAACATTACTTTAATCTCTATTGCAGTGGTTCTCAAACGTTTTTCACCAAGTGCCACCTCAGAAAAAAGGACAACCATTATGAGCAACAGTAAAATACAGTAGTGTAATAGGTTATTCATTTAAAACATGGAAAAGGTAAAGAGGTATTTAATATTTTGGCCACTGTACTGTGACAGTACACACAGTTTGAACAGTAACACGAATAAAGCACTGTACAGTAGATACCACTGTACTTTTGTTTCATTCCTGTGAGAATTTTGCGTGTGACTGAAGCATCGAGGAGTGGGACTGTCCAGAACCAGCTGCGATGTGCTTAAACAAGCACCAGATAACACTGTACCATCTCTCTGCTTTTGGACTTATCAGGTCTTTTCAGCTCGGTAGTGCATTCTTCACGCATTTGTCACTCACGCTTCAAGTGAAGGATGAGGCAAAATTACAGTAGTACCCAAGTGATTCTGTGGCGTACCACTAGATGGAGCCCGCATACACGTACCACAGTTTGAGAATCACTGCTCTGTTCTATATTCTTGGACTTGTCAATTAGCATTGCAGAAATAACCTCATACAGCACCTAGCTTTTGTGTGTGACCTTTGTGGATTCAAATAGTCAAATGGATGTCGTTCTACAGCTGTTCCAACTCCACCGGGTGCGCCTGAGATCCTAACGTCCGGAAAAGACTTTGCAACCATTGAGTGGCTAAAGCCTGAGAGTGATGGCGGCAGTCCGTTGATCCACTATCTTGTCGAGAGGCGGGAGAAGAAGAGTGCCCGCTGGGTGAAGGTGAACAGGACTGGAGCACACCTTGACACAACGTTGAAGGTGTCTGGATTGACGGAAGGCAACATTTACCAGTTCAGGGTAGTGGCAATCAATAAGGCTGGAGAGAGTGAACCCAGTGAGGTGTCACTGTATGTGGTCTGCAGAGTCCCCACAGGTAAGTCCAGTTTGCTTTGGTCCAAATAGCAAAAATGTTTTGCAACAAATTGTAAATGGATAAGAAAACAATAGTTGGTCACAGACCACATTCACGTCTAATCAATCTTGACCACCGAGGCCTGTAATCTACAAAGATTTAAAAACGATTTTATTCCTACACCAAACTCTCTACTGAGAAAAATAAATCCCAGTAGCATTTCTTTTAAGAGCAGTTTTAAGAGCTACGGTCGTCCCTCGTTTATCGCGGCCAATTGGTTCCAGGCCTAACTGTGGTAAACACATTTCTGCAAAGTAGAATTATTATTCATTAATCAAATATTCTCACAGTTAAAGCATAAAGTGTTTGCGGTCTTGTAAATTATTCAATATTAGAGCCCTCTTAGAATGACATATATATAGTCTTTCTTACATCCAATATAGTAGAGTTGTGTCTATTATAGATTACAGTACTCACTGGTAGCCAGGAGGATAATCCAAGCGTCATTGCTATGCTGTTGCCTGGCCACTACAACCTAGTCACTACATTGAAATACATTCTCGCATCCTGGGTAATTCCTCTTAAATTCGAACTGGGATTGGATGTGCTTAAACCACGGATGTACGTTGCTCTGCAAAAAAGTTGATCAACTTGACAGTCGCGGCTATAACCACTAGCCGTGTTGTTAGAATCCGGTGTTGTAAACATTGCCTGTGGGACAATAAAAATTAATTTTGAATCTGACTCTCCCATCTTAGGCACCCCCGCACCACCCTCTGTTCCTCGCATCACTGACACCCATGCTGACAGCATTAGCCTGGCCTGGTCTCGCCCTGTGGAAGATGGTGGAGCTGATGTGATTGGCTATTTACTGGAAATGCAGGAAGCTGGAACAGAGGAGTGGAAGAAGGCCCACGAGAAGACACTGCGTGCTGCAGAATGTGTGGTGACTGGACTTTGCTCAGGCAATAAGTACCAATTTAGAGTGGCCGGTATCAACTTCAATGGCACTGGAGACTTCAGTGAGCCATGTGCTGAAACTGAACCTGTGGAGAGAATTGGTAAGTTATCCATTAAACAAACCAAAAATGTCATTTTCTCTACTGTTAAGAAAAAGACTGGATTGTGAACCTCGTAACTCTACATGCTAGTGACATAATGTGGTGTGGCTCAACAATCGATTTCATCATTACCTTTACTCAATAGAAATACCGGACTTTGAGCTCCATGATGACCTGAAGAAGACCATATGCCTGCGTGCTGGTGGTTCTCTGCGCCTGTTTGTGAATATTAGTGGTCGTCCTGCTCCGACAATCACTTGGAGCAAACCAGGAGTTGACCTCAACAACCGGGGCTTTATAGAGGTCACTCACAAGTCAACTACTCTCATTATCGATAAGGTCCATCGCTATGATGCTGGAAAATACACACTGGTGGCCGAGAATTGTGCTGGAAAACAAGAAGTCCATATTCTGGTCAAAGTTTATGGTAAGGGAACGACCGTGCCTTTAGTTTCAAATACTATCTTTGAACTCATCGGGATTACGGCAATACCAAATAACCTCATGATTTTTTTTAATATCCCAGACACACCAGGACCAACAGGACCCATCAAGATAAAGGAACTGACCAAAGAATCAGCCACCATCTCTTGGGATGCTCCAATCGTGGACGGTGGTGCTCCTGTCAACAATTATATTATTGAGAGACGTGAAGCCTCCATGAGAGCCTACAAAACTGTCACTTCCAAGTGCAGTAAGACATCCTACAAGATTGATGGCCTGATGGAGGGCATGCTATACTACTTCAGAGTTCTTCCTGAAAACATTTATGGTATGGGGGAATCCCGCGAAACACCGGATGTCATCCTGGTTTGCGAGGTACCTCTGCCACCACGCAACCTGCAGGTGATTGACATCACCAAGAGCACAGTCTCGTTGAGCTGGGATAAGCCTGAGCATGACGGAGGTAGCAGACTGATCGGCTACTTGATAGAGGCCTGCAAATTTGGTACTGACAAATGGATGAAGGTGGCCTCCCTGAAGTTAACCGACTTTGAGCACACTATTGAAAAGCTAAATGAGAAAGAACAGTACTTTTTCAGAGTCAAAGCAATCAACAGTCGTGGTGCCAGTGAAGCAAAGGAGCTTGTTGCACCTGTAACCGTGCAAGAACAAAGAGGTAATGGGAAAGTCATAACATTTAGTCAATGAAGACCAATAATATTTAATGCCACAGTTGTTCTTTTTCAGCCATTAGTAATTATTAGATTTTGTTCCTACAGTGATGCCTGCAGTGGATTTCTCCAGGCTTCCCCAAAAAGCTGTTAATGTTTTGGCCGGTAGGACCCTGGAACTGGAACTGCCACTAATAGGCAGGCCTCCCCCTACCTGCTTGTGGTACTTTGGTGACAACAGATTAAAAATCACTGACCGTGTCAAGATCCAGAGCACTGGCAAAGTTTCCAAGCTGACCGTGTCAGACACGACCATTGACGACACTGGCAATTATACCCTGGAGGTGAAGAACACGGTCGGTGTAATCGCTGAGGTCATCAAGGTCGTCGTTCTCTGTAAGCAAACACCTTGAGTTGTAGATTACTTTTTATCATTATTATCTAGTCATATTTACTATTAATTTATAAGTAATTGATGCAATGAGACTTGAAATCAGTTATATTTCATACAGCAAAAGTAGCTAACAGGGTTTTATGGTTTGTAATATTAACACACTCTCATTTTCTGTTAGCCAAACCTGATGAGCCTAATGGACCAATCCGATTTGATGAGATCGATGCAACCTCAGTCATCTGCAGCTGGGATCCTCCGGCTAGGGATGGTGGAGCTCCCATTAGTGGCTTTGTAGTGGAGCAACGAGATGCCCACAGACCAGGCTGGGTGCCGGTCTGTGACCATGTCAGTCGACCCACCTTCAAATTTGAGAACCTGATTGAGGGAGACGAGTATGTCTTCCGTGCGGCTGCTGTGAATCGCTACGGCACCGGAGAATTTTTGCAATCCGAGATTGTCACCTGCAGAAGCTTGAGAAGTAACTTTTCCATGCCCATAAAAATCTGCTGTCATTCCTGACAGAATGCTGACATATTCTTCATCTTTTACAGATGTGTCTGGACCTCCAGGCCGACCGACCATTTTTGATATTTCACGTGATGGCATGACAGTAGCCTGGAACCCACCAGAAGAGGATGGTGGGCTTGAGGTTTCTGGTTACATCATTGAGCGCAAAGAAGTCAGGTCTGACAGATGGGTCCGTGCCAACAAGAACCCCATCACCATGACTAGATACCGGTCAACAGAGCTGATTGAAGGTCTGGAGTACGAGCATAGAATCCTCGCCATCAATGCCCGTGGAATGAGCAAACCAAGTCTGCCTTCGAAACCAGCTGTGGCATCAGATCCCATTGGTGAGAGACATACACATATTAAGATTGGTACCTGGCTTGCTTTTTACCTATGTCAAGTTTAAACAATGATTTCATTCAGTGGTTCACAAACTTTCCACGCTGAAATACAAAAAACAGTATATATTGTAGCATGTAAGGACCAGAGTGGAAGGAGGAGTGTCAAAAGATGGAGCTAACTGTTTTAATGACATTCAGACTTTGTTTTCTTATCAGCATTCTTGCCAACCTTGAGACCTCCGAATTCGAGAGATGGGGGGGGGGGGGGGGGGGGGGTTTTGGGGGCGTGGTTGCGGGGTAGAGGTGCAGGCAGCATACCCCTTCCCTTAAACTTTTCTGGATGAAATGAAATTATTTTTTCCCATCATTGTGGAACTTGCAAGCGTATTTCTTCTTCTTACTCGTCGTCGCCATGTCTCTTCTTTGTTCTTCTGCCTCGTCTCCTTCTTGTCGTGTGTGCAGTTGTGCACTGAGCTCCAAAAGCCGTAGATGTTATTGTAGCGTCTCGGAACAGTTAGTGCTGCAAGGGATTGTGGGTATTTGTTCTGTTGTGTTTATGTTGTGTCACGGTGCGGATGTTCTCCCGAAATGTGTTTATCATTCTTGTTTGGTGTGGGTTCACAGTGTGGCACATATTTGTAACAGTGTTAAAGTTGTTTATACGGACACCCTCAGTGTGACCTGTATGGCTGTTGACCAAGTATGCCTTGCGTTATCATTAAACCAGTTAAAAGATCATTCGACGTGTCAGTATATTTTGACATCTTCGAGTAAAGACCGTTGTTAAACCCGTCCAACGCTACATTATTATGTGACTGGACCGGTACGCTGTTTACATGGAGGAAAAGCGGACGCCTGGACAGCATGCGACTGATAAGGGGTGAAGGTTTCAGGTGAGAGAGGACGCTAAAGGCAGTGTCTTTAAGGCACGCCCCCAATATTGTTGTCCAGGTGGAAATCGGGAGAAATTCGGGAGAATGGTTGCCCCGGGAGATTTTCGGGAGGGTCACTGAAATTCGGGAGTCTCCCGGGAAAATCGGGAGGGTTGGCAAGTATGCTTATCAGCAATCGAGCAGTATCTATACATCCCAACAACACACAACACTGAAAATGTGTCCCGTGAAAACGTGTCCGACCGGAACTCTCAGACAATAACAAAAGTTATGTTGGTGACCCACTACAATATCAAAAAAATAGGATCGAAACAACATTTGTTGAACGCTCGCCTCAGCCGCAGGTAATCGATGTTCCTCTTGCCTAAACGTCGCACTGAATAGCGGGACAGGGAGACAATCAGGGGCGCTGAATCAAGCTCGCTAGTTAGCATAGTTTGCATCATCGAGCTAGCTAGCTTGTTGTCGTCTACGTTCGCCCTTCGAGCCACAACGTTGACGGCTTTCTACTTTGCTGCTAATCATATTTGGATGATTATAATTCGAACGCTGTTAGTTCTGAACCAGTTCTAGTTCTAGGGTATTTTTAGTAGCCAGCAAGGAGGCATATTTTTGACGTAGCGGACATAAACAGAGGTTACAACACCGGAAATATATTACCCGAGGGCGAGTGGCTATAGAATAGAGTTGCCAAATGGGAAACGTTTTCGGAGTTCTTTGCATGCATGTTATATAATTTTGCATGACATTTTCAATTATAATAATGTTAGTAAATTAAACCTAAAACTATGTTGTACATTACTGTATGTGCTACATGTAAGTTTAAAAAAGACAACCAAAAGAGGTTGTTGGATCAGAATGAATCAAAAAGTAAAATATAGTGTAGAAATGCACGCAATTGCAGGAAATGTAGTCTTGATTTTCAACATTTTACGTCGGGGCTTGTGTGGCAGCACTTCGTACCGATATACATTTTTTCCTCTTTTTTCCCCAGAAGGTGCTCATGTCTGTAATTGATTATTAATAAAACATCTTTGACATTTAATTGATTATTGTACAACTATTGGAGGTGCAAATTTAGGTAACTCATAGTAGCGGTACACATCTTTGTTTTCGTGCAAGGGTTTTGATTCGGTTTCAGTAAGTTTGCTCTTTATTTTGCATTATTGTACTGAATGCAATTAAAACGTGCTTACTAAAGTAAACCTACTAAACACAACATATATTCCGGACTACTTGTATGAATCAGTACTTCTCATCAGTGGTGTGGCTGCAGGATACACCATCACCCGTTTATATCAAGCATTGACCCTAATTGCGGAAATGTTTGAACTTAATCACTTTACATTTCTCTCCATGTCAGATCCACCTGGTTGCCCTCAGAACCCACGGATTACTGAAACCACTAAGTCGACTGTGTCACTGGCTTGGAGTCCCCCTGATGATGAGGGAGATGCCAGGGTAGACGGGTACCTAATTGAGATGCAGAAGGTGGGCACTATGGCTTGGCTCAAGTGTAACACCACACCCTCCCTGATCTGTGAGTACACATTGACCAACATGCCACAAGGAGAGGAGTTCAAATTCCGAGTTATGGCCTGCAATGTTGGTGGCTCTGGCGAGCCTGCTGAAGTGCCTCAAACTGTCACCATCACAGAGATGTTTGGTAATGACACACTAGAAAAAAAACACAGAATTAACTTTGTCATGGAAGTAAAATGGAATTTAATTTTGCATTTTTACACTTGTCTACAGAATCTCCAGATTATGAACTTGAGCTAAAATACAAAGACGTGTATGTGGTTCGTCATGGTGGCGTGGTCCGACTCTCTGTCCCCATCAAGGGTAAACCTCACCCAACTTGTTCGTGGTCAAAGGACAGTGAGTCACTGTCAACCAACGCAATGGTTGCCTCCACTGAAGATACCAGTGAACTAGTGATCAAAGGAGCAGAGAGAAGTGACTCTGGTCTGTATGAGCTCCTTCTCGAAAACAAAGTTGGCAAGAAAAAGGCCCAAATTAAGGTGAATGTCATCGGCCGTCCAAGTGCTCCAACCGGACCATTAATGTTTGAGGAAGTCCAGGCCAACTCTGCTAAGGTCTCCTGGAACGTTCCCACTGACAACGGCGGTACAGAAATCCTTGGTTACATTGTTGAAAGAAGAGAAGTTACCAGAAATGCATGGTTTACCGTGGACAGCAGAGTGACTGATAACCACTTGACAGTAAAGAGCCTAAAGGAAGGAACAGAATACCACTTTAAGGTTACTGCAGAGAACTCTTTTGGTATCGGCCCGTCTCTGAAATCAGAGCACCCACTGGTGCCCAAGACTATGCTTTGTAAGTATTTGTGTTGTTCCATCCTGAACTACAATGAAGTCATTTAGAGGCTGGTGTTTTAAGAAAGTGTCAATCACACAACAGGTCCACCAGAGCCTTCAAGCATGCCACCAGAGATCATGGATGTTACCAAGAACTCTGTCGCATTGGCATGGTCCAGACCAAAGGACGACGGGGGTTCTTCCATCACAGGCTACTTTGTTGAGTACAAACAATCGTCCGCAGAACAATGGAGCCGCCACCACACTAAGATTTCCTCCACCATGTTTACTCTGTCTGGACTCACGGCTGATACGGAGTATCATTTCCGTGTTGTTGCTGTCAATGACATTGGCGAGAGTGAGGCTGGAACTGTGTCAGACCCAGTGATGTGCAAGGATCCATTTGGTGAGCTATTTTAGTCTTTGTAATTAATTGATGGAAGTCAAGAGGACAGATTGAAATATTAACCATTCATTTGCTGGCTTTCAAACAAAAACCTGCATTTATATTTTGAGTCAGTATGTTATGGTGGTGGCAAAACAAAACAACTGACATTTGTTTTGCTATTTTTTAATTCTCCAGATAAGCCCAGCCAGCCAGGCGAAATTGATACGGCAAGTGTGACTAATAACTTGATCACTATTCGCTGGCAAGCCCCAGAGTGTGATGGTGGAAAGGAAGTCCTGGGCTATTGGGTGGAGTACAGGAAGTCCACTGAGAGCACCTGGATGAAATGCAACAAGCAGAGGCTGAAAGAGAGAGAGTTCACCATGCGTGGACTGGCTGAAGCTACCGAATATGAGTTCAGAGTATTTGCTGAGAACGATACTGGAATGAGCAGACCTTGCCGAACTGCCACTTGTATAAAGACTAAACTAAGTGGTGAGTATATTTATAGTGAAAGTTGCAAGTATTATTAAATTGGTACGTAAAGTATTCCGAGTGTTTTGAGCGTTTGTTATATTGCTCTGTACTTACAGTTGAAACAAAACCAAGCCTGAGAAAGGAAATGGATGAAGTAACAGCCAAGCTTGGACAGTCTGCTGTCATGAAGTGCCAAATTATCGGCAGGCCTGTTCCTGACATCAAGTGGTATCACGCAGGCAAAGAGATTGTCGAGTCCCGTAAATATGAAATAAGCTCTGACGGGCGTAACCACTCCCTATCCATTATGACTGACCAACAAGAGGATGAGGGCGAGTATACCTGTAAGGCTACCAATGATGCCGGAGACATAGAGACCAAAGGTACTCTTGTATTGGAAGCAGCTCCATCGTTCCACTCCGACTACCCGTTGAAGAGCACATATTATGCTGGCCTGGGAACAACTCTGCGCATCCACGCAGTATACATTGGACGTCCTGAGCCAAAGATCATGTGGCTCCACGAAGCAAAGACCCTGGAGAACGCTGAGGACATCAGTATAGAGACCACCGAGCATTATACTCATCTCATTATAAAGAATGTGCAGCGTAGAATCCATGGAGGCAAATACAGGATTAGACTGCACAATCACTTTGGCAGGGCGGACACTGCATTTAATGTTGAAATCTATGGTATGTTTGGTTTATGTCAGCACACCTCAGTGATTTCAGATGTATATTTGTAAAAATATGTTTGATTACTAAAAACATCATTCATTTGTTTCCAGACAAACCAGACATGCCTCAGGGTCCCATTGTTTTGGAGGCTCTCCTGAAGAACTCTGTCATCATCAGCTGGAAGCCACCCAAGGACGACGGAGGCTGTATGATTACCAACTACATTGTGGAGAAGCGAGAGGACAGTGAAGGGAACGAGTGGGAACTGGTGTCATCATCCATCAATGGCACATCCTGCCGTGTTCCCAACCTCACCGACAGTGCCGGTTACTACTTCCGTGTGTATGCCCAGAACCGCTATGGCAACAGCGAACCACTTGAGCTTACCTCACCTATCCTCATCAAGAGTCAACTTGGTATGTTTAGGCAACTACTTTTCCTGAGAACATGTGTACCAAAAAAAACTCAAGACAATGTAGTCGCTGGCAATATCCTCAGGGCATTTAAATGATTGCAACCGGACTGTTCAGTGTGTCTTATAAGGTGTTTATAACACAAACTCTTAACAGCTCTAGTCTGACTAGATGCTACTACTAGTTTTGACCAATCTATGAGTCTATATGAACTCATGAAGCCTGCTGGGATAAGAGGCAAAACACCTTCTAAGACAAACTAAAGAGTCCAGCGATCGATTGATTGCCCTAAGAAACCAATGACCTGGGAGAATGAGAACATCTATAGACACCGGAAATATCCTAATTTCATGACATGTTTTGTTATCCTCCACAGAGAAACCATCACCACCCCAGGAACTGGCTGTTTCTGGAATCACCAAAGACTCCTGTGTTGTTTCCTGGAAGCCTCCACTCAGTGATGGTGGCTCCAAAATCAAGAGTTATTGCCTTGAGAAAAAGCAAAAGGATAAGAGGGAATGGGGCGAATGGACACCCGTGACAACAGATGAGATCAAACAGACGGTCTTCTCTGTCAAACGTTTGTCCGAGGGTATAGAATATGTCTTCCGGGTTAAATGTGAGAACCTTGGGGGACAAAGCGACTACAGTGAGGAAAGTGATTCTATTGTTCCAGCCACAGCTGTTGATGTTCGGGCTCCTGCTTTCAAGGAAGAGCTGAGGAACATGAGTGTCAAACACAAGAGCAATGCTACACTTGTCTGCAAGATCACAGGGCAGCCGAAACCTGTGATTAAATGGTTCAGACGAGGAAAGGAGATCCATTCGGATGGAAAAAAGATAAAAATTCAAGAATTCAAGGGAGGTTACCACCAACTGGTGATCGCTGAGGCAGATGAAGAAGACTCCACTGTGTACCAGATCAGGGCCACTAACCAAGGAGGTTCAATCTGTGCTACCATCTCTCTAGATGTTGAAAGTGAGAATTTCTTATACAAATACAATACATATTATCCTAAACTGCTGTTCTCTTAACAAACTTTTTCTGTGTTAACAGTTCCTGCAAAGATCAATCTTCCCAAGAACCTGAAAGACAAAGAAGCGATTCCTGCCCTGCGTGGAGAAATGGTCAATATTAAGATTCCTTTTGGTGGAAAACCAGATCCTGTCATCACATGGCAGAAGGGACAAGATCTTATTGACAGCAATGGCCACTACCAGGTTATCGTCACAAGATCGTTCACTTCTTTGGTGTTCCCCAACGGGGTGGAGAAGAAGGATGCTGGCTTCTACATTGTGTGTGCTAAAAACAGATTTGGCATTGATCAGCAGACAGTTGAGCTGGATGTGGCTGATGTGCCTGATCCTCCACGGGGTGTTAAAGCCAGCGATGTCTCTCGAGACTCCGTCAGCCTTAACTGGGTGGCTCCAGCTAATGATGGTGGCAGCAGAGTTATCAGTTACATTATTGAAAAAGGTTCTACCACTTCCGAGAGGTGGGAACGTGTTGCTCAGTCTCGTGACTGCCGCTACACTGTTATCAATCTTTTCGGAGGAACCAGCTATCAGTTTAGAGTCATTGCTGAGAGCAAGTTTGGACAAAGTGCCCCATCTGAAACCAGTGGACCTGTCATGACAAAAGAGGACAAGTCCAGAATTCTTCTCTATGACAGAGAGGTTGATGATGCAGGACATGTACCAAAAGGAAAATCCCCACACTCAGATGCAAAGAATATGCATAAAAAATATGCTATTGCAGAAGAACTGGGAAGAGGTCAATTTAGCATTGTCCACCGCTGTGTACACATCAGCTCTGAAAAGACCTACATGGCTAAATTTGTCAAAGTGAGAGGTGCAGATCAGACAATTGTCAAGAAGGAAATTGCCACCTTAAACCTGGTTAAACACACAAACTTCCTTCTCCTACACGAGTCCTTTGACAGCCAAGAGGAGCTGGTGATGATATATGACTTTATCTCAGGCGTCGACATATTTGAGCGTCTCAGCACAGCAGAGTTTGAGCTTAATGAGCGAGAAATTGTCAATTACATTCGGCAGATCTGCTCAGCTCTTGAGTTCTTGCATAATCAGAGCTATGGACATTTTGATATCAGGCCTGAGAATATTGTGTACTCAACAAGAACTGGCTCAAATGTAAAAATCATTGAGTTGGGACAGTCCAGACACTTGACGCCTGGAGACCAAATTAAGATACAGTATAGCACTGCAGAATATGCTGCACCTGAGATCCACCAATGTGACTTGATTAGCACTGTGACTGACATGTGGTCGGTAGGCGTCCTCACTTACGTGCTCCTCAGTGGACTCAACCCATTCTCAGCTGAAACCAATCAGCAGATGATCGACAACATTTCAAACGCAGCATATGGCTATGATGATGAGTCCTTCAAGCAGGTCAGCGTTGAAGCATTAGACTTCACAGATCGCTTGATGACAAAGGAACGTAAACATCGCATGACTGCTGCTGAGGCTCTGGTGCATCCATGGCTGTCCAAGCCCGAAGATGAGCTGAGCACTAGAACTATCCAGACTGGCAGACACAAGAGATATTACCAGACAATGTGGAAGAAGGAATGGAACACTGTGGTGTCTGCAGCTCGCATGGCCAGCGGTGGCTCAATCAGGTCCCAGCGTGGTGTGTTCATTGCCAAGGTGAAGATTGCTCAGTTTGAACACGGACCACATGGTGGTCAGATTGGCCACTCAGTGGCCAGCGAGGGTGATAGGGTGAAGTTTATTTGCAACATTGACAACTATGACAGCACCACTGAAGTGACCTGGTATTGTGGTGTCAGGCAACTGGAATCTTGCGACAAGTACGAAATTGATTACGAGGATGGCCTAGCTGTGATCACAATCACTAAAGTCACAAAATCCGATGATGGCACATATAGATGTAAGATTGTCAACGAGTATGGCGAGGACAGTGCTTATGCAGAGTTGTTCGTCAATGGTGTCAGGTCCTACCGTGACTACTTCACTACACGTGTGGTCAAGAGGACAAAGCGTAGAATTGACACTGCTAGAATGCTTCAGAAGCCACCAGAATTCACCTTCCCTTTGGTTAACCATACAGCATACATTGGAGAAAAAGTACGCTTTGGTGTCACCATCACGGTTCACCCTGAGCCACGTGTCACCTGGCACAAATCTGGACAAAAGCTTATCCCTGGACAGGATGACAAAAAATATACATTCATCACTGATAAAGGCCTGTACCAGATGATCATTCACAGCGCTGAAGTTGAGGACGATGCCGAATATAGCGTTGTGGCTCGCAACAGGTATGGCGATGACAGCTGCAAGGCTCGGCTTACTGTGATTCCTCGACCAAAACCGGCAGACCTCACCCTGAGGCCAATGTTCAAACGCCTTCTTGCCAACGTCGACTGCAGGGAGGGCCAGAACGTTCGCTTTGAAATCAGAGTTTCAGGCCATCCTATACTGAAGTGGGAAAAAGATGGTACGCCCATAGCCTTTGGGCCATCTATTGAACTTGTACACGAAGGCTTGGATTATTACTTACTTCATGTGAGAGACACATTGCCGGAAGACTCTGGTGTGTACAGAGTGACTGCCACAAACTCTGCTGGGTCGGCCAGCTGCCAGGCAACACTCAAAGTGGAACGTGTCACTCATGTAAAGAAAGATTACGAGAGCAGCCAAAAGGATAAGAAAACTGTATCTCAAAATGAAGAATTAGACAAAAAGGTGAGGCTGTATCAGATTTTGTCAGACACAGTTGTCATGCCATTACCACCTGCAGCAATCCAGGCTGTCAGGGAGGCAGCCACCATGTTTAAACCTGCGGTTACAACTAAGACGAGTGAAAAGTCTGCGGCTGTCATACAGAAAGAACAAGAAGAGAGGAAAAAGCGGGCAGATGAGAAGAGACTGCGTATGCCATACCTTGTGCCCACTCCTCGGGTCATGAACCAGGCTGTGCTTGAAGAAGACATGGAAATTAAACACTTCAAACCGCTCTCAGACATGAAGTGGTACAAGACGCTCAGGGATCAGTATGAATTCCCAGAGCCCATGGAGAAAATTAAACAGAAGAGGATGAAACGTATTCGTCTCTCCAGGTGGGAGCAGTTCTATGAGGTACCTATCAGAATCAAAGACCAGTACAAGCTCAAGTGGAATATCCCGTCCATGACTCAAGATGATTTGGAGACGGTGAGGCCAGCCAGGTACCGCGCTACTTCCCCAGAAATTGGGGTCTACCGCAGGATTAGGAGGCGGTCATTGGGTGACTTTTCAGATGAGGAACTGCTGCTGCCGGTCAATGAGTATTTGTCAATGAAGAGAACTGAAGAAGAGAGGCTGCGCCTGGAGGAAGAATTGGAGCTTGGTTACTCTGCTTCTCCGCCAAGTCTCAGCCCTGTTCGCTTTGAGCTATCAGCACTTCGCCCCTCATCACCCAGAAGAGTCTACAGTGATGATGATGAGCCAGAAGCTCTTCAAAGATATGATTCATACAAAATACCATCCAAGTATGAAGCCGGCTCAAGTTTTGTTGACCTTCAACAGCGTCACATGAAAGCCACATATAAACCCCCCAGAGAGAAGCAAAGAATGTATGAAGAGAGAGAAGATCAGGAGTTGCTGCGACCACACACAACCACTCAGAGAATCTCCTCCTACAAGAGTGAAATCAAACGCATGGAGATTGAGGAGAAGACTCGAAGTTTGAAAAGAGAAACATTTTCCACAGTTGCAAAAGTCTCAGAGGGCATTGAATCAGAGCATCTGACAGCTTATGCTTCTGAATATATTCCAAAACCCATCGTGAGGCTTCCGATGCCTGAACCAGAGAGTACAGACCCTCCTCCAGGAAAGGTTGTCAAGACAGAGACCGCTTTGCCCAAAGTCGATTATCTGTCCAGGTATGAGGAGAGGAAGCAGACTCTAAGATCAGAGCGAAGATCTGTGGAGAGGAAATCGGAGGACATGAAGCAGGCACCTTTTAGCCTCGACCACATCCCACGAATTACGATCCGCATGCGATCTCATCGTGTTGCTTATGGTTCCAACACAAGATTTACTCTGAATGTCCAGGCCAAACCTGAGTCCAAAGTCAAATGGTTCCACAATGGTAAAGAGATTTACCCGGGCAGCAAATACCACATGACCAACATCAGTGGCCTCCTTACGCTTCAGATCAACAACTGTGTGACTGAAGATGCAGGAGCATACTCTGTTGTCTGCAAAAACATCAAAGGAGAGATTTCAGACAGTGCTACGTTAGACATCGCAGCAGCGGAATACGCTGCCTCGTCTTCTTTTCACCAGGACGAGGAACCTCCATCCTCTCATTTTTCAGACATGACTGAAACAGAGATATATCACATCTCGTCAGCAGCAGTGAAGGAAACCGTGACTGAAACACTGACAAAAACCGTCACTGTTGTCGCGAAGGAAAAGACAAAGCATATTGTTCAAGCAAAGATCCTGACCAAACCACAATCTTTGACCGTTGAGGAAGGAGAACTTGCCAGATTCTCGTGCGGTGTGGATGGTGATCCAGCTCCTTTAATATTGTGGCTTCAGGAGGGAGCACCTCTGGCTTCATCGACCCGTCATCATATTGAGTCTACAGAGACCAGCTCCTCTTTGGAGATTTCTGCTGTGCAAGCATCCGATGAAGGAAACTACACTCTAATTGTGGAAAATGCTGGCGGTAAACAAGAAGCCCATTTTACTCTGACCATCCGTAAGACTGAGCCCAAGCAGAAAGTAGTTGCTGCTCCTAGAGTCACCTCCCCAAAAGCCAAGTCCCCTGAACCTGTGAAAACGCCAAAAAGAATCAAGTCCCCCGAGCCGATCAAGTCCCCTCTGCGAGTCAAGTCACCAGTCTCATCAAAGTCCCCTACCGCAAAATCTCCGCCTCCATCCGTCAGGGAAGTTAGCAGTCCAATCAAATCACCGCCTCCATCTGTCAGAGAAGTTAGCAGTCCAATCAAATCACCGCCTCCATCTGTCAGAGAAGTTAGCAGTCCAATCAAATCACCGCCTCCATCTGTCAGGGACGTTAGCAGTCCAATCAAATCACCGCCTCCATCTGTCAGAGAAGTTAGCAGTCCAATCAAATCACCGCCTCCATCTGTCAGGGACGTTAGCAGTCCAATCAAATCACCAAAGAGGGTGATGTCACCAACTGTTGCGAAGAAGTCAGCTTCTTCTGTAGACTTGGAACAGCTCAGTTGTGGCTCGCCACCGCACTTCCTGTTGCAACCTCGATCCCAAAATGTAATTGAAGGACAAACTGTCAAATTTACCTGTGAGATTGCAGGTGAGCCTTTCCCAGATGTGGAGTGGTTTAAAGACAATTTGACTGTAAGTACTTCTTTCTGTCGCTGTGAACTGGTTTGAATGTGACATTCACTCAATGTTTTTCTCTTGCAGCTTTCCACCACGTCCAACATGAGACTGAGTTGCGCCAACAGCGTGTACACTCTGGAAATATGTAAAACCACACTTGCAGACAGTGGCAAATACACCATAAAAGCCCACAACAACCTTGGTCAGTGTTCGGCCACATCCTCTCTTCACATCATTAGTAAGTATTTTGTGCTTTATCAATAAAAACATGCACTTGAATTTAGTTGAAGCCAGATTTCAGAAATCAAGTATACTTGTGAATGGCATTTTTGCAGCTGGTGTTGATGAAGAAACACAAGAAATCACAAGCGCTGAACAACGGGCGGACGTTTTCTCGAGTTCTTCCGTTCACATGAAGGCAGCTACTATGCAAACCGTCACTTACAGCTCCTCCACTGAGAGCGTGTCTGAGACTAGCAGTCAAATGATGCACATGTCTGCTCAATCGCATATGGAACCCTTGTGACAACAAGGGTTCAACAAATAGGTGAGGTGGATGAAATCCGAGCACATCAGCTCTTCTTGTCTTTGCCCCTCGGTCACGATGGAAGCTGCTGACATAAGGACACAGTTGTGATTTAACGGGTATTTTTATACTGTTTTTTTTTACAGGCGCCCCATCGAAGATAACAGCTCTCCCAGAAAAAAATTACATTGAGGTTGGAAAATCGCTGACAGTACCATGGGCCTTGTTTAGAGATCCAGCCCCATCCGTGCCGTGGCTTCACTCGGGTCGGACCCTTATCAACAGCGGCGAGCCTGACCACGTGGACAACACAGCTGACAATTCCACTGCTGCGGTGAAGGAGAACGATGCCGGTGCATACACCCTGCACCTTTCCCACGAACTCCATTCTGACACGGCAACTGTCAACGTTCACACCCGTTCAATGTAAAAAAAAAAAATGTAGTTACACCCTCGCCCTTGTTTTCCCTCATTGCTAATTTTGTTGGTTGAGTGAATCAAACAATTGACCGATTTTTCTTCTTGTAAATATGAACTATTTTTGTACCAAACATGACGTTCATTGATGCCAAATTCAAATCTCAACTTGTTATAAGATGTGATGACACTTTTGCAGTGACATGTACATAATGTATATAGCCGGGTTTCACGGTTATGAGAAATGTATGCATTGTTATTTATGACAATAATATAAAGTTAAAGAAGCAAAGCAAATACGGTTCTACAGGAGAAAGTTCTGCACGGAACGAATACCCTGTTAAACGGAGAAACTAAACCTTGTGCCTCAACGCTACGTTGACGTCTAAGATTGCCTCAGCAGGTAGAGCTTCTCCCTGCTGACGTTTACTCAACACGGAAAGCAAACTTGTTTTCGACACGCATCGCCGTTACGATTTCCTGCGAGCGTTAAGGCTCCGACTGCTGTTTGTGTCACCCTCACACAAGCAGCACGACGTGGCCTTGTGCTCCAACTGACTAAGTCGTACCAACACTTTGTTTGATGACCCGGTGAGAGTGCGTGTGGCCTGCGCTCTCACCTTTGATCCACGTGCGCTGCTTCTGGCACAGAAGGGTCTCTTTGGCTTTCTGTACGTTAACATCTCCTGGCCGGAAAAATAGAGAAAGTTTGAGTTGACTCTGCTATGCAGAAGCGGCGCCATCTCTCGGAGGATTGCCTATTAGCGTGTTTGTGTGTGTTTGTAGCTTCTAGTGGGTTCACTATGTCCGTTGTTGACTTCTATGCCACAGTGACTATCTGTGGCATGATTGTTTTTTTCATTCATCCTCCTTGAGTTTTTTGTTTTAATAAAGCATGATTTCAGCACCACATCTTTGAAGTTTTTTCTCAGTCATCTGCTTGGGGACGTCCTGTCTAAATCATGGGTTATACTTCACGCAGCCGAGTGTGAAGCGACTGGGATGGGAATCAGCACCTCCAAGTCCTTGTCCATGGTTCTCGCCCGGAAAAGGGTGGAGTGCCATCTCCGGGTTGGGGAGAAGATCTTGCCCCAAGTGGAGGAGTTCAAGTACCTGGGAGTCTTGTTCACCAGTGAGGGAAGAGTGGATGGTGAGATCGACAGGTGGATCGGTGCAGCGTCTTCAGTAATGCGGACGCTGTATCGATCCGTTGTGGTGAAGAAGGAGCTGAGCCGGAAGGCAAAGCTCTCAATTTACTGGTCGATCTACGTTCCCATCCTCACCTATGGTCATGAGCTTTGGGTTATGACCGAAAGGACAAGATCACGGGTACAAGCGGCCGAAATGAGTTCCCTCCGCCGGGTGGCGGGTCTCTCCCTTAGAGAGAGGGTGAGAAGCTCTGCCATCCGGGGGGAGCTCAAAGTAAATCCGCTGCTCCTCCACATGGAGAGGAGCCAGATGAGGTGGTTCGGGCATCTGGTCAGGATGCCACCCGAACGCCTCCCTAGGGAGGTGTTTAGGGCACGTCCGACCGGTAGGAGGCCACGGGGAAGACCCAGGACACGTTGGGAAGACTATCTCTCCCGGCTGGACTGGAAACGCCTCGGGGTCCCCCGGGAGGAGCTGGACCAAGTGGCTGGGGAGAGAGAAGTCTGGGCTTCCCTATTAGGCTGCTGCCCCCGCGACCCGACCTCGGATAAGTGGAAGAAGATGGATGGATGGATACTTGTACAGCGCTTTTCTACCTTCAAGGTACTCAAAGCGCTTTGACACTATTTCCACATTCACACACACATTCACACACTGATGACGGGAGCTGCCATGCAAGGCCCTAACCACGACCCATCAGGAGCAAGGGTGAAGTGTCTTGCTCAAGGACACAACGGACGTGGCGAGGTTGGTAGATGGTGGGGATTGAACCAGGAACCCTCAGGTTGCTGGCACAGCCACTCTCCCAACAGCGCCACGCCGTCCAAATCAGGGGTCTCAGACGCAATTCAACCAGGGGCCTTCGGACGTAGATTCTGAGGGAGGCTTGGCTCCACTTCAGAATCAAAATGTTTTAACCATGTGACTACATTTGTTAACCATTTCTACCAGCGGTGGATGTAACCCTGAACCTTATGATTCCTTGTAAAAAAAAAGTATATTAAAGTTAAAGTACCAATGATAGTCACACACACACTAGGTGTGGCGAAATTATTCTCTGCATTTGACCCATCACCCTTGTTCACCCCCTGGGAGGTGAGGGGAGCAGTGGGCAGCAGCGGTGGCTGCGCCGGGAATCATTTTTGGTGATTTAACCCCCAATTCCAAGCCTTGATGCAGTCTATTTGGACCATGTTAACACCGGTCCGCTTGCTTAAATGAAGTTGCCTTTTGTTTTTGTGTTTGCACCGTTATTGTTTGGGAGTCAAGATTGCAACTATATATTTAACTGTAAGCCACCCTGGGTGTGCAGGTTGCAATCACACTAAACTTTGAAGTCAAGTACAAAACCCAAAAGCAGTGAAGTTGTGTAAATGGTAAATAAAAAGAGAATACAACAAATCCTTTTCAACTTATATTCAATTGAATAGACTGCAAAGACAAGATATTTCATGTTCACACTGAGAAACCTTGTTATTTTTTGCAAATATTAGCTCATTTGGAATTTGATGTTTCAAAAAAGCTGGCACAAGTGGCAATAAATACTGATAAAGTTGAGGAATGCTCATCAAAGACTTATTTGGAACATCCCACAGGTGAACAGGCTAATTGGGAACAGGTGGGTGCCATGATTGGGTATAAAAGCAGCTTCCATGAAATGCTCAGTCATTCACAAACAAGGACGGGGCGAGGGTCACCACTTTGTCAACAAATGCCTGAGCAAATTGTTGAAGGACAACATTTCTCAAGCAGCTATTGCAAGGAATTTAGGGATTTCACCATCTACGCTCCGTAATATCATCAAAAGGTTCAGAGAATCTGGAGAAATCACTGCACGTAAGCCATGATATTACGCACCTTGGATCCCTCAGGCGCTACTGCATCAAAAAGCCACATCAGTGTGTAAAGGATATCACCACATGGGCTCAGGAACACTTCAGAAAACCACTGTCAGTAACTACAGTTGGTCGCTACATCTGTAAGTGCAAGTTAAAACTCTACTATGCAAAGCCACAGCCATTTATCAACAACACCCAGAAACACTTCGCTGGGCCCGAGCTCATCTAAGATGGACTGATGCAAAGTGGAAAAGTGTTCCGTGGTCTGACGAGTCCACATTTGTTTTTGGAGACTGTGGACGTTGTGTCCTTCGGACAAAAGAGGAAAAGAACCATCCGGACTGTTCTAGGGTGAAAGTGTAAAAGGCAGCATGTGTGATGGTATGGGGGTGTATTAGTGCCCAAGACATGGGTAACTTACACATCTGTGAAGGCACCATTAATGCTGAATAGTTCAGTTTCTTCCATGTAGCCTTTGCTGATAGTATAAAACTCATTCACAATGATAAAAAAGGCAAAAAAAGGCAGAAAAATCAGGTCAACCAACCCCACAAGGTTATTTTTCAGGGTGTTGGATGCCCTAATTTCAAGCCTCTTTGCATGTGCTCAGTGCAGACATCATCACCTGTACACAGTATCTTGCTGACTCGCATATTTAATGAGCTGGGGGTGACGTCAGGTGAATAGCACCTATTGAGACAGTTTTTCGGGGGGAAAAAACCCAACAAAAAACGGATTTTTATGGAATTTTGTAGCATCAAAGTTAAACAGCACGTGTAGAAGTACTTCAATGGTATGAATGACATATTATGAGTAGTACATTCAGAAATAAGATAACTATTGATATCCACCAATATAAAACACTTAAAAAATAAACATGAACTAAACACACCCAGACAACGAGAACGGGTTCATTAATGATAATAATAAAATATACATCATTGACATGTAATTATAATTAACAGTTTGTTTTCAACATGTTTTCCTAAGCGAAAGATGAGACAGCAATAATAATCGAAACATGTTTTAGGAACTAGATGAGGCAATTCCTGAATGCTCCAATGCTGAAGTTGAGCTGAAATCCTGGAATTTTTTTTTTACGAATTGTTGAAGTCGAGCACACAATTCCTGAACAGGCTGAATATTTTGAAGTTGGAACGGTTTGAATCAGATGAAAAATGTGGGACTTTGAAGAATGTCCCATTGATTTCAACGGGAATTTCAGGAAAAGCGGTAATTTGGAATAAAATTGAATGTTCTGAATGAGTTGAAATGATTGGTGTTGGAATTTTTCAAATCGGTCGAGAATTGTTGAAGTAGTAACATGTTGATTGATTGATGGATTGATTGAAACTTTTACTAGTAGATTGCACAGTACAGTACATATTCCGTACAATTGACCACTAAATGGTAACACCCCAATAAGTTTTTCAACTTGTTTAAGTCGGGGTCCACATTAATCAATTCATGGTAGAATTGTTGAATTGAGAAATGGTATTACAGAATTCCTGGAAAACCGGGAATTTTTCCAGTTCAAAAAACGAATTCGTTTTTTGCCTTAAGAGGAATGTTTTGACGGTATGGGCAATTCATTTTGAATAGGGAAAAATGTCCCGGAAAACCTTAGAATTCTGGGAAATCTGGGAATTTTTCCAGTTCAAAAAACAAATTGGTTTTTTGCCCTAATTAAGAGGAATGTTTTAATGGTAGAACAGTTGAAATGTGTTGAAAATAGTGTAAGGAGTAGTCGCCAGAAAAAAAGGTGAAAATAGAGCTTTGGAAAACCAGGAATTTTGGAAAATCCTGGAATTTTTTGGAACTCGGAAAAAAGGCAGTTTGAATTTTCGGGATGGTGGAATGTGTTGAAGGTAGAATGGTTTGAATGGGTTGAAAAATTTGGAAGTTTGAAAAATGGCCAAATTATTTTGAATGGGAAAATTTTCTCGGAAAACCTTTGAATTTTGGGAAATCTGGGAATTTTTCCAGTTCAAAAAACAAGTTCGTTTTTTGCCCTAATTAAGAGGAATGTTTTGATGGTAGAACAGTTGAAATGCGTTGAAAAATTATTTTAAAAAATGTATTGTAGTCGCAAGATAAAAGGAGGAAAATAGAGCTTTGGAAAACCAGGAATTTTGGAAAATCCTGGAATTTTTGGGAACTTGGAAAAAAGGCAGTTTGAATCTCCAAGACGGTGGAATGTGTTGAAGGTGGAATGGTTTGAAACATGTGGAAATGGTTGAAGTTTGAAAAATGGCCAATTCATTTTGAATGGGAAAAATGTCCCGGAAAACCTTAGAATTCTGGGAAATCTGGGAATTTGTCAAGGGAAAGCCCGTGATTCCAGAATTGGCTGAACAGTTTGAAGTTGGAACGCTTTGAATCGGGTGAAAAATGTGGAAGGTAGAGCGCGCCAAAATATGGAAAAGAATAATAAATATAATAATTTTAGTGTGTAAAACCATGAGTGTACACAGTAGACCTTTGTTACTACGAGGGACAACGTGGATACAAAAAGGACTTCATCTCCCAGAGTTCCTTGCGGCACCGCCGGACGTCTGAAGAGACAACAGCTTCGCCTGCTGCTCGGCATCTTTTCCCCGCGACGGAGCCCGAGAAGACACGGAGAGAAGAAGGCAAGAGAGGACGATGGCGGTCGCGGCTGAGGGAGGTTTGTGCGGCGTGAAGGTGATGTGTCGCTTCCGGCCGCTGAACGACGCGGAGCTCGGCCGCGGGGACAAATCCATCCCCAAATTCAGCGGCGACGACACGGTGGTGGTGTCGGTGAGTAACACGCCGGAAG
Organism: Entelurus aequoreus; assembly: GCF_033978785.1. Classification (NCBI taxonomy): domain Eukaryota; kingdom Metazoa; phylum Chordata; class Actinopteri; order Syngnathiformes; family Syngnathidae; genus Entelurus; species Entelurus aequoreus. The sequence goes on from NC_084744.1 coordinate 2,221,948, forward strand.
TTGCGGTACCACGCGTTACATTTGGACGACGTGATCTATTGTTTGATTGACGGCTTGAAAAACCTTGACTGCTGGGAAATGGAATGAAATGAGCCCTGGTTGCTATGGCAACAGCAGGGCGGCGAGGTGTTTGTCGCCACAGCAACAAGGTGCATGCTGGGATTGTTTGTGATTGTTGGGGTGTGGCCCCTGGGGTGTCCAAAGTGTGGCTCGGGGGGCCAAATATAAACAACAAAAGTGGAAATAAAAAGAGCGGACCAGAACATGTTGAAGCTAATGGGTGAGGGCCGACATCCGGGCAACTGAGCTACATACGGGTTCTTCGAGCCATAGCAACCAGACTGGCGTTGAAAACAAACCGTTGCCATTACTCTTTAACCTGTCGACCTACGCTGGTTAAACCCGTCATTCTGCCTCCAAAATGCCGAAAAACGGTGTTGTTTTTGGTTGTGCTAACCACAACTGGAAACAGGGAAAACAAAGGTTGTATTTTGTTCTGCCAAAGCGCGATAAAAGCCCACAGAGACGAGACAAATGGAGTAGTCGCCAGAAAAAAGGGTGAAAATAGGACTTCAGAAAACCAGAAATTTTGGTAAATCCTGGAATTTTTAAGAACTTGGAAAAAGGGCAGTTTGAATTTCTGGGACAGTGGAATATGTTGAAGGTGGAATGGTTTGAATAGGTTGAAAAATATGGAAATGGTTGAAGTTTGAAAAAAGGCCAATTCATTTTGAATGGGAAAAATGTCCCGGAAAGCCTTAGAATTCTGGGAAATCTGGGAATTTTTCCCATTCAAAAAACAAATTTGTTTTTTGCCCTAATTAAGAGGAATGTTTTGATGGTAGAACAGTTGAAATGCGTTGAAAAATTATAAAAAATGTATTGTAGTCGCAAGATAAAAGGGGGAAAATAGAGCTTTGGAAAACCAGGAATTTTGGAAAATCCTGGAATTTTTGGGAACTTGGAAAAAAGGCAGTTTGAATCTCCAAGACGGTGAAATGTGTTGAAGGTGGAATGGTTTGAAACATGTGGAAATGGTTGAAGTTTGAAAAATGGCCAATTCATTTTGAATGGGAAAAATGTCCTGGAAAACCTTAGAATTCTGGGAAATCTGGGAATTTTTCCCGTTCAAAAAACAAATTTGTTTTTTGCCCTAATTAAGAGGAATGTTTTGATGGTAGAACAGTTGAAATGCGTTGAAAAATTATTAAAAATGTATTGTAGTCGCAAGATAAAAGGGGGAAAATAGAGCTTTGGAAAACCAGGAATTTTGGAAAATCCTGGAATTTTTGGGAACTTGGAAAAAAGGCAGTTTGAATCTCCAAGACGGTGGAATGTGTTGAAGGTGGAATGGTTTGAAACATGTGGAAATGGTTGAAGTTTGAAAAATGGCCAATTCATTTTGAATGGGAAAAATGTCCTGGAAAACCTTAGAATTCTGGGAAATCTGGGAATTTTTCCCGTTCAAAAAACAAATTTGTTTTTTGCCCTAATTAAGAGGAATGTTTTGATGGTAGAACAGTTGAAATGCGTTGAAAAATTATATTAAAAAATGTATTGTAGTCGCAAGATAAAAGGGGGAAAATAGAGCTTTGGAAAACCAGGAATTTTGGAAAATCCTGGAATTTTTGGAACTTGGAAAAAAGGCAGTTTGAATCTCCAAGACGATGGAATGTGTTGAAGGTGGAATGGTTTGAAACATGTGGAAATGGTTGAAGTTTGAAAAATGGCCAATTCATTTTGAATGGGAAAAATGTCCTGGAAAACCTTAGAATTCTGGGAAATCTGGGAATTTTTCCCGTTCAAAAAACAAATGTGTTTTTTGCCCTAATTAAGAGGAATGTTTTGATGGTAGAACAGTTGACATGCGTTGAAAAATTATTTAAAAAAATGTATTGTAGTCGCCAGATAAAAGGGGGAAAATAGAGCTTTGGAAAACCAGGGATTTTGGAAAATCCTGGAATTTTTGGGAACTTGGAAAAAAGGCAGTTTGATCGTGTTGATTGTTTGTGTTTGTGATTGTTGGGGTGTGGCCCCTGGGGTGTCCAAAGTGTGGCTCGGGGGGCCAAATATAAACAACAAAAGTAGAAATAAAAAGAGCGGACCAGAACATGTTGAAGCTAATGGGTGAGGGCCGACATCCGGGCAACTGAGCTACATACGGGTTCTTCGAGCCATAGCAACCAGACTGGCGTTGAAAACAAACCGTTGCCATTACTCTTTAACCTGTCGACCTACGCTGGTTAAACCCGTCATTCTGCCTCCAAAATGCCGAAAAACGGTGTTGTTTTTGGTTGTGCTAACCACAACTGGAAACAGGGAAAACAAAGGTTGTATTTTGTTCTGCCAAAGCGCGATAAAAGCCCACAGAGACGAGACAAATGGCTCGCAGCTTTACACCGGGAAAACGAGGACGGTTCTCACTGGAGTCCCCCAAAGTCCCGGGTCGTGCGTTCGGATCACTTCGTTTCTGGTAAATATAAGGAACAAAAATCCACCTTCTTAACCACAACTTGGCTATACCGTCCGTGCTAATGTTGTACTTGTTGAATTTGTACCTTATAACGTTCGACAGCTGAAGTTGTTGTTGTACAAAAATAACATGCGGTATATACTATATAGTCTAGAGCAGGGGTCACCAACCTTTTTGAAACCAAGAGCTACTTCTTGGGTACTGATTAATGCGAAGGGCTACCAGTTTGATACACACTTAAATAAATTGCCAGAAATAGCCAATTTGCTCAATTTACCTTTAACTCTATGTTATTATTAATAATGAATGATATTTACACTTAATTGAACGGTTTAAAAGAGGAGAAAACAAGAAAAAAATGACAATTAAATTTTGAAACATAGTTTATCTTCAATTTCGACTCTTTAAAATTCAAAATTCAACCGAAAAAAAGAAGAGAAAAACTAGCTAATTCGAATGTTTTTGAAAAAAATAAAAAAAATAATTTATGGAACATCATTAGTAATTTTTCCTGATTAAGATTAATTTTAGAATTTTGATGACATGTTTTAAATAGGTTAAAATCCAATCTACACTTTGTTAGAATATATAACAAATTGGACCAAGCTATATTTCTAACAAAGACAAATCATTATTTCTTCTAGATTTTCCAGAACAAAAATTTTAAAAGAAATTCAAAAGACTTTGAAATAAGATTTAAATTTGATTCTACAGATTTTCTAGATTTGCCAGAATAATTTTTTTGAATTTTAATCATAATACGTTTGAAGAAATATATCACAAATATTCTTCGTCGAAAAAACAGAAGCTAAAATGAAGAATTAAATTAAAATGTATTTATTATTCTTTACAATAAAAAAATAAATGTACTTGAACATTGATTTAAATTGTCAGGAAAGAAGAGGAAGGAATTTAAAAGGTAAAAAGGTATATGTGTTTAAAAATCCTAAAATCATTTTTAAGGTTGTATTTTTTCTCTAAAATTGTCTTTCTGAAAGTTATAAGAAGCAAAGTAAAAAAAATTAATGAATTTATTTAAACAAGTGAAGACCAAGTCTTTAAAATATTTTCTTGGATTTTCAAATTCTATTTGAGTTTTGTCTCTCTTAGAATTAAAAATGTCGGGCAAAGCGAGACCAGCTTGCTAGTAAATAAATAACATTTAAAAAATAGAGGCAGCTCACTGGTAAGTGCTGCTATTTGAGCTATTTTTAGAACAGGCCAGCGGGCTACTCACCGCGTTGGTGACCCCTGGTCTATAGCCTAGCTAGCTATTTTCGAAAACCGGTTTCGTTTAAATTTGCACTTAACAGTTGGGTTTTTAAAAAACAATAAACCCTATAATTTTCATGTTGCCCTCAAATCTCTCAATATTTTATACACTAACACTTGAGCTTGTTGATAACTTCCGCGTCTCTTTCTTAGTAGCGCACAGGCTAAGCTAACTAGCAAGCTAAGCTAGGCCTGAGAAGCTTTAAAGTTCACTGAGACGAGTCTGACGCAAATAATACATTTTCGTTTTTTCACATGATATGCGAATAAGTAAAAATGCGTAAATGAAGGATTTAACGCCGACTTCCAAGCCACAACGCTCGTTAAATGCTTTTTCTGTCAATGCTGTGTTCGCTGTGAGCTGCTTTGTTTTCAATGAATTCCCGGTTGCTACGGGATTGGTAGGCGGAAGTGACGTAGGTCCGCCCTCACCCATAACACAAAGCTGACATGTTTGAACATCTATAAAGTGCGGCCCGCAGCTTGAGTGCCACCCATTTTCTACCGCTTGTCCCTTTGTGAAGCCTACAAAATGTACAAAAGCAGTGAAGTTGTCACGTTGTGTAAATGGTAAATAAAAAGAGAATGCAACAAATCCTTTTCAACTTATATTCAATTGAATAGACTGCAAAGACAAGATATTTAACGTTGGAACTGGTAAACTTTGTTATTTTTTTGTAAATATTAGCTGATTTGGAATTTGATGCCTGCGACATGTTTCCAAAAAGCTGGCACAAGTGGGCAAAAAAGAGTGAGAAAGTTGAGGAATGCTCATCAAAGACTTATTTGGAACATCCCACAGGTGAACAGGCTAATTGGGAACAGGTGGGTGCCATGATTGGGTATAAAAGCAGCTTCCATGAAATGCTCAGTCATTCACAAACAAGGACGGGGCGAGGTCACCACTTTGTCAACAAATGCCTGAGCAAATTGTTTAAGAAGAACATTTCTCAAGCAGCTATTGCAAGGAATTTAGGGATTTCACCATCTACGCTAAGTAATATCATCAAAAGGTTCGGAGAATCTGGAGAAATCGCTGCACGTAAGCGGCAAGGCCCGTGGCTTTCGATACATCAGGCGGTACTGCATCAAAAAGTATGTAAAGGATGTCACCACATGGACTCAGGAACACTTCAGAAAACCACTGTCAGTAACTACAGTTGGTCGCTACATCTGTAAGTGCAAGTTAAAACTCTACTGTGCAAAGCCACAGCCATTTATCAACAACACCCAGAAACGCTTCGCTGGGCCCGAGCTCATCTAAGATGGACTGATGCAAAGTGGGAAAGTGTTCTGTGGTCTGACGAGTCCACATTTGTTTTTGGAGACTGTGGACCAAAGAGGAAAAAAACCATCCGGACTGCAATAAAAAACAACAGTCAGACATTAAACTTTTTTCCACAAAACTGAAAGGAAGATCAGAAGTGTGAGCACTAGAACTGGGTGTAGTAATGCACAAATGGAGCCAATTGTTTTTAATGTACTTTCATTTTGTACTTTGACATGGCTTACCTATTGGTAGCAATGTTTCATTGTACTGTCCCTGTCTAATAAATACATCAGTAAGTAAATAAAATTGAACAAAAGAGCAAAAAGAGCAAAAGCTGAACATTTGAAAGTCTAAGTATCGGGCATGTGAAATGTCTGCAATCTGAGTTTTTAAACATTCATTTTCGCATCAAAATATCAGTTAGGCTTTTTTTTTTTTATGAATTATCAAAAAGATAGGATCAAAACAAAATATGTTGACCGCTTCACAAAGTGTCGCCAAATAAAACCTACCACTCCACTTCGATTTAAAGACAGCACAGGTCCATTCCAGGTGGTTGATAATACGTAGGCTTGTGTTTTTCGTTGATCTCTGTTGGACTAACTCCAATTGATCAGACGTTCTCTGACATTCCACACTAGAAAAGAATACAAGTATGTATGATTTGTGCTGTTATGTGTGGGATCAGGATCAGTCGTGGATGGGGGGGCACAGATTTGGTGACCACAGATGATGCGCTAGCTGTCCAAAGTTGGGACACAGGGTGGACCACTCATCTGTGCATCAGTTGGGGACGTCTCTGTGCTGCTGACCTGTCTCCACTCAAGATGATCTCCTGCTGGCCCCACTATGGACTGGACTCTCACACTATTATGTTAGATCCACTATGGACTGGACTCTCAAACCATTATGTTAGATCCACTATGGACTGGACTCTCTCACTATTATGTTAGATCCACTATGGACTGGACTCTCTCACTATTATGTTAGATCCACTATGGACTGGACTCTCACTATTATGTTAGATCCACTATGGACTGGACTCTCTCACTATTATGTTAGATCCACTATGGACTGGACTCTCACACTATTATGTAGATCCACTATGGACTGGACTCTCACACTATTATGTAGATTCACTATGGACTGGACTCTCACAATATTATGTTAGATCCACTATGGACTGGACTCCCACTATTATGTTAGATCCACTATGGACTGGACTCTCACACTATTATGTTAGATTCACTATGGACTGGACTCTCACAATATTATGTTAGATCCACTATGGACTGGACTCCCACTATTATGTTAGATCCACTATGGACTGGACTCTCACACTATTATGTCAGATTCACTATGTACTGGACTCTCACAATATTATGTTAGATCCACTATGGACTGGACTCTCACTATTATGTTAGATCCACTTTGGACTGGATTCTCACACTATTATGTTAGATCCACTATGGACTGGACTCTCACTATTATGTTAGATCCACTATGGACTGGATTCTCACACTATTATGTTAGATCCACTATGGACTGGACTCTCACTATTATGTTAGATCCACTATGGACTGGACTCTCACTATTATGTTAGATCCACTATGGACTGGATTCTCACACTATTATGTTAGATCCACTATGGACTGGACTCTCACTATTATGTTATATCCACTATGGACTGAACTCTCACTATTATGTTAGATCCACTATGGACTGGACTCTCACTATTATGTTATATCCACTATGGACTGGACTCTCACCCTATTATGTAGATCCACTATGGACTGGACTCTCACACTATTATGTTAGATCCACTATGGACTGGACTCTCACACTATTATGTTAGATCCAGTATGGACTGGACCCTCACTATTATATTAGATCCACAATGGTTTGGACTCTCACTATTATGTTAGATCCCCTATGAACTGGACTCTCACTATTATGTTAGATCCACTATGGACTGGACTCCTACATTATTATGTTAGATCCACTATGGACTGGACTCCTACAATATTATGTTAGATCCACTATGGACTGGACTCTCACTATTATGTTAGATCCACTATGGACTGGACTCTCACACTATTAACTAGATCCACTATGGACTGGACTCTCACTATTATGTTAGATCCACTATGGACTGGACTCTCACACTATTAACTAGATCCACTCAACGTCCATTGCACCGGTCGCCCGGGGGGGGGGGGGCACATCTTTGGTCCCCTCCAAGGTTCCTCATTGTTATCCCATGGGTTGAGTTTTTCCTTGCCCTGATGTGGGATCTGAGCCGAGGATGTGGTTGTGGCTTGTGCAGCCCTTTGAGACACTCGTGATTTAGGGCTATATAAGTAAACATTGATTGATTGACACGCTGGCACTTACGCTGCATGCCGCGGGGGACAGTGAGAAAATATTCTGGCACTGACTAAGCAGGAAGGGGCTGGGAACATGTTTTCAGTAGAGTTTCACATGATTGTCATTGATTGTTTGTACTTCGTGTACACCGGGTTTTTACGCTATCGTCTACGAGTAACAACGTGCTATTTATGCAGATTAAAAAAACAACAATCATGAAAGATTATTATTCAGTCAATGTACCCGTTTTTGTTTCCATACCGTCAACATGCAGCTAAAAGGGCGTACAGTGTAGTTATTTTCATGGTTGTCATTTCTCTCTTCAGCCATAATCCTGTTTCCACCTATCAGCTAGTCTTGGTTCAGGTATGTGGTCTACTTAGAGCCTAAGGTTCTTTGTTGTTGGTCTTGTATTTGCTAACGTGTTTCTTTCTCTTCTCTTTGAACTTATCAAGGTTTTAAGAAAAGTCGATTGTCTTATTTGATGGACTGTTTTGTGTGTTTCAGGGGAAGCCGTACGTATTTGACAGAGTTCTCCCGCCGAACATTGAGCAGCCGCAGGTGTACGAAATGTGCGCCCGCCACATCGTCAAAGGTGATGCACTAAACTAGAGATGGACTTTTCAAAGAAATGGGCTTGATTGGTTGTCCATGTACAAACCCCAAAAGCAGTGAAGTTGTCACGTTGTGTAAATGGTCAATAAAAAGAGAATACAACAAATCAATTTCAACTTATATTCAATTAAATAGACTGCAAAGACAAGATATTTCATGTTCACACTGAGAAACTTTGTTATTTTTTGCAAAAAATCATGAACTTAGAATTTAATGGCAGCAACACATTTCAAAAAAGTAGTCAGAGGGGCATTGTTAGCACCTCAGTGAGAGTCGAGTCTTAGCTCAGTATCTATGACTCAGTGAGAGTTGAGTCTTAGCTCAGTATCTATGACTCAGTGAGAGTCGAGTCTTAGCTCAGTATCTATGACTCAGTGAGAGTCGAGTCTTCGCTCAGTATCTATGACTCAGTGGGAGTCGAGTCTTAGCTCACTATCTATGACTCAGTGAGAGTCGAGTCTTAGCTCAGTATCTATGACTCAGTGAGAGTCGAGTCTTAGCTCAGTATCTATGACTCAGTGAGAGTCGAGTCTTAGCTCAGTATCTATGACTCAGTGAGAGTCGAGTCTTAGCTCAGTATCTATGACTCAGTGAGAGTCGAGTCTTAGCTCAGTATCTATGACTCAGTGAGAGTCGAGTCTTAGCTCAGTATCTATGACTCAGTGAGAGTCGAGTCTTAGCTCAGTATCTATGACTCAGTGAGAGTCGAGTCTTAGCTCAGTATCTATGACTCAGTGAGAGTCGAGTCTTAGCTCAGTATCTATGACTCAGTGAGAGTCGAGTCTTTGTTCATTTTCTATAATTTAGTGGGAGTCGAGTCCTCGTTCATTTTCTATGATTCAGTGAGAGTCAAGTCTTTGTTCAGTATCTAATTCAGTGAGAGTGGAGTCTTTGCTCAGTATCTATGACTCAGCGAGAGTTGTTTGTCGAGTCTTTGTTCCATTTCTATGATTCAGTGAGAATTAGATCTTCATTCAGGATATGTAATTCGGTTAAAGTTGAGTCTATGTTCAGTATCTGTAATTCAGTGAGTCGAGTCTTCGCTGAGTATCTATGACTTCATTGAGAGTCGAGTGTTAGCTCAGTATCTATTACTTAGTGAGTCGAGTCCTCGTTCATTTTCTATGATTCAGTGAGTCGAGTTCTCATTCATTTTCTATGATTAAGTGAGAGCAGAGTCTTCGCTTAGTATCTAATTCAGTGAGAGTCGAATCTTTGCTCAGTATCTATGACTCAGCGAGAGTCGAGTCTATATTCATTTTCTATGATTCAGTGAAAGTCGAGTCTTTGTTCAGTATCTGTAATTCAGTGAGAATTAAGTCTTTGTTCAGTACAGTATATGTAATTCAGTTAAAGTTGAGTCTTTGTTCAGTATCTGTGACTCAGTGAGAGTCGAGTCATCCTTCACTATTTGTAATTCAGGGATTGGCATCATTTCAGTATCTGAAACGCCGTGAGAGTCGAGTCGTCCTTCGGAATCTGTAATTCAGTGAGAGTTGAGCAATCAGTATCTGTGGTTCAGTGAGACTTGAGTCTTTGTTCGGTATCTAGGATTCAGTGAGAGTTGAGCAATCAGTCAGTATCTGTGATTCAATGAGAGTCGGGTCATTGTTCAGTATCTATGCTTTGGTGAGGGTTGAGCCTTCTTCAGCATCTATGATTTAGTGAGAGTCGGGTCTTCGTTCAGTATCTGACATTTGGTGAGAGTCCAGTCCATAGTGGATCTAACATAATAGTGTGAGAATCCAGTCCATAGTGGATCTAACATAATAGTGTGAGAGTCCAGTCCATAGTGGATCTAACATAATAGTGTGAGACTCCAGTCCATAGTGGATCTAACATAATAGTGAGAGTCCAGTCCATAGTGGATATAACATAATAGTGTGAGAGTCCAGTCCATAGTGGATATAACATAATAGTGTGAGAGTCCAGTCCATAGTGGATCTAACATAATAATGAGAGTCCAGTCCATAGTGGATCTAACATAATAATGAGAGTCCAGTCCATAGTGGATCTAACATAATAGTGTGAGAGTCCAGTCCATAGTGGATCTAACATAATAATGAGAGTCCAGTCCATAGTGGATCTAGTTAATAGTGTGAGAGTCCAGTCCATAGTGGATCTAACATAATAATGAGAGTCCAGTCCGTAGTGGATCTAACATAATGAGAGTCCAGTCCATAGTGGATCTAACATAATAATGAGAGTCCAGTCCATAGTGGATCTAACATAATAGTGTGAGAGTCCAGTCCATAGTGGATCCAACATAATAATGAGAGTCCAGTCCATAGTGGATCTAGTTAATAGTGTGAGAGTCTAGTCCATAGTGGATCTAACATAATAGTGTGAGAGTCCAGTCCATAGTGGATCTAACATAATAGTGAGAGTCCAGTCCATAGTGGGGCCAGCAGGAGATCATCTTGAGTGGAGACAGGTCAGCAGCACAGAGACGTCCCCAACTGATGCACAGATGAGTGGTCCACCCTGGATCCCGACTTTGGACAGCTAGCGCCTCATCCAAAAACAAAGACTGTGTCTGAAAAGGAGCAGGAAAACACAAAACTACAGTATATGATGTCAGATTACCTTTTTCCTAAACCTAAACATATTTGCAGAATGTTTGATATGTAATTATATGATGTGTATTTATTATTGATGAACTACAACATATACAATACAGGATGTCCTCACATGGCAGAATGACATAATTGTGTGTTTCAGATGTGTTGGGCGGTTACAACGGAACCATCTTTGCATACGGTCAAACGTCATCAGGAAAAACGCACACGATGGAGGTGAGTTGGACATCACATTCGGTTTTTTGGTGGGTTCCTAAAAACCTCTCCTTGTTCAAGGGTCAACTACACGACTGCCGGCTGATGGGAATCATTCCCCGCATCGCCACAGACATCTTTGACCACATCTACTCCATGAATGAGAACCTGGAATTCCACATCAAGGTGACTCGACTCCCACTAAATTATAGAAAATGAACGAAGACTCGACTCTCACTGAGTCATAGACACTGAGCAAAGACTCGACTCTCACTGAGTCATAGACACTGAGCAAAGACTGGACTCTCACTGAGTCATAGATACTGAGCAAAGACTTGACTCTCACTGAGTCATAGACACTGAGCAAAGACTCGACTCTCACTGAGTCATAGACACTGAGCAAAGACTCGACTCTCACTGAGTCATAGACACTGAGCAAAGACTGGACTCTCACTGAGTCATAGATACTGAGCAAAGACTTGACTCTCACTGAGTCATAGACACTGAGCAAAGACTCGACTCTCTCTGAGTCATAGACACTAAGCAAAGACTCGACTCTCACTGAGTCATAGGTATTGAGCGACGACTCGACTCTTGCTGAATCATAGAAACTAAGCGTAGAGTCCACTCTCACTGAATCATAGAAAATGAACAAGGACTCAACTCCCGCTTAATTATATGAAAATGAACGAAGACTCGACTCTCACTGAGAAATAGATACTGAGCAAAGACTCGACTCTCACTGAGTCATAGATACTGAGCAAAGACTTGACTCTCACTGAGTCATAGACACTGAGCAAAGACTCGACTCTCACTGAGTCATAGACACTGAGCAAAGACTCGACTCTCACTGAGTCATAGACACTGAGCAAAGACTCGACTCTCACTGAGTCATAGACACTGAGCAAAGACTCGACTCTCACTGAGTCATAGACACTGAGCAAAGACTCGACTCTCACTGAGTCATAGACACTGAGCAAAGACTCGACTCTCACTGAGTCATAGACACTGAGCAAAGACTCGACTCTCACTGAGTCATAGATACTGAGCAAAGACTCGACTCTCACTGAGTCATAGACACTGAGCAAAGACTCGACTCTCACTGAGTCATAGACACTGAGCAAAGACTCGACTCTCACTGAGTCATAGACACTGAGCAAAGACTCGACTCTCACTGAGTCATAGACACTGAGCAAAGACTCGACTCTCACTGAGTCATAGACACTGAGCAAAGACTCGACTCTCACTGAGTCATAGATACTGAGCAAAGACTCGACTCTCACTGAGTCATAGACACTGAGCAAAGACTCGACTCTCACTGAGTCATAGACACTGAGCAAAGACTTGACTCTCACTAAATTAGATACTGAGTGAAGACTTATTAATTGACTTTGAGCAGAAACATTTACCGAATGTTTACAGTTCTTTTAGACTCGGGACATAATAGACACATTTTTTTATGGTGCAAAATAACCCGCAGTGGGGCCAATGAAATTTGCAAGTACCGAAACTTTGATAAAAAAAATGTGACACTTGTTACTCTGTTAGCATGCTAACATTAACATGCTCAATTTTTAAGCTAATTTTACACTTTTTACTATAATTCCCCAGCCATACACCTTAGAGTCATAGAACTTGGTATGTGACACAAACTAATTGTTAGCCTCCTAATGTTAGCTTGCTAACATTAGCATACTAACTTTTTTAGCTAGGTTTGCAACCGTTTACACCAGTCATATAACTTTGTGCGTGACATTTGTTAACTGTTAGCATACAAACGATAGCGTGCAGTCGAGCTAACTTAAGCATGCTAAGTTTCTCATCTAATTTTACACTTTTTTCTCTATTTTTGCAGCCATACACCTTTGAGTCATATACCTTGGTATATGAAACATGCTAACTGTTATCATGCTAACGTTTGCACACATGCTAAATGTTAGCATTTTAATGTAAGCGTGCTAACGTTCTAGGCTAGCTTTGTAGCTCATTGACTGTTGAATCTACAGGTCTCTTATTTTGAAATCTATTTGGATAAAATCCGAGACTTGCTGGATGGTAAGCAAAACACACTTTGAAAAGTATATGCATGAAGTAAAGAACTGTTAATGCATGAATGACAACATATACTTAGAAAAGTATATGCATGAAATAAAAGAATATACTTTGAAACATACAATAGGGAAGGGATTCATATGGCCCCTTTTCTGGGTGGATCTCGTGTGGGGGGTGTGTTCATCTTGCAATGCAGTCTGCTGAAAACGATGGGAAGCGTCAGTCTACATAGCAACTGATGCTGTGGTCAAAGTTGGAATTGCCACAAAACACATTTGAAGATATTCCACACTCTGCTACTGTCTGGATAGCTGAAGTGGATAGTACGTTTCATGTGTCAGGTAAACCGCGACGAATGGTGCCATTTGAATCCCCTTCTTACTGTACATGCATGAAATACAAAATGTACTTTGCAACATATGCACATGAAATACAAAATGTACTTTGGAACACATATACATGAAATACAAAATGTACTTTGGAACACATATACATGAAATACAAAATGTACTTTGGAACATATTTGCAAGAAATACAAAATGTACTTTGGAACACATTTGCATGAAATACAAAATGTACTTTGGAACATATTTGCATGAAATACAAAATGTACTTTGGAACATATTTGCACAAAATACAAAATGTACTTTGGAACATATTTGCACAAAATACAAAATGTACTTTGGAACACATTTGCATGAAATACAAAATGTACTTTGGAACATATTTGCACAAAATACAAAATGTACTTTGGAACATATTTGCATGAAATACAAAATGTACTTTGGAACATATTTGCATGAAATACAAAATGTACTTTGGAACATATTTGCATTAACTACTAAATATACATTAAATCATACATGCGTTAACTACAAAATGAAACATGCTGTATACATGAAATACAAAATGAATGAGACCATTTGATTGTAGTATGCTTTTTAACAAGAAAACACAGGTAATGAATATTATATGACAAACACTACAACAGAACGTAGTACAAAAAACTGCAGAATGTAACAATACTGTACAGCAGTGATTTTCAAACTGTGGTACATGTACTACTGTTGGTACGCAGGCTCCATCTAGTGGTTCGCCAAAGAATCACTTGACTAAAGTAGTGTTTTTTTTTTCCCAATATTCACAGTGTTACCGTTCAAACTGTGAGGAATGTTACATGTTAAATATACTTAACAGTAAGAGTGTTTGTTTATGTAACGACAACAGAGGCTTCACTACACGTCTCGTGGCCTGTCCCCAGACCGTGGCACAATAAGACATATGGGATCATGTCAACTTGTGCAGCTTGAACAGATAAACAAGCAGTTTATATTTATTTTTATGGTCTTTTTATAATATGGCCATCACATTTTAGCTTCGGGTCCAAAATAACACCCAAATATTTCAATTCCTTTACCCGCTCTATTTTATTTTGATGAATGTTGACCTGAATTTCATTTAATGAGTGTTTTTCTTCAGAGAGAAACAGTTTTGCTTTCTGCTCCGCCGCTCCCAGTCTGTGGAACGCTCTCCCTGACCACCTGAGGGCACCACAGACTGTGGATGCTTTTAAAAAAAGGCTTAAAAACCCTTCTTTTTAAAAAAAGCCTTTTTTTTAGATATATGTGTGCTAGTTACAGCCATTAAGCTGTTCTAGTTTTTTGTTTTTTTTTTACTATTAATTTTACTTGTTGGGGGCAGCTATTTGTGGTTCTAGCGTTGTTGTTTTGTTTTTGTTTTTAAATGCACTGTAGCACTTTGAGGTTGTTTGCTCAATGTAAAGTGCTTTTACAATTAAAATCTATTATTATTGTTATTATTTTGTTCTAATGAAGGTCATTACTATATATACTGAAAAGCAACGGGCCCAAAATAGATCCTTGTGGGACGCCCAAATCACACCTAGGCCTTCAGTGAGGTCCTACTTGGTCCGACTTTAATAAATACCTCTCTCTAAATACCATCATTCATGTCACCACATGAAATATTATACAGAAACACATTTACGCACTACTGGGCATTGATGCACCTCAACAGTGTACAAAACAGGCAGGTTTAAAAATCAATAAACCTGCATCCACATTTAAGACACATCCCTACGTGGTACTGTCAAAATGTAAATAATTGTAAAAACATGTGAAATGTCCATCCATCCATCCATCTTCTTCCGCTTATCCGAGGTCGGGTCGCGGGGGCAGCAGCCTAAGCAGGGAAGCCCAGACTTCCCTCTCCCCAGCCACTTCGTCCAGATCTTCCCGGGGGATCCCGAGGGATTCCCAGGCCAGCCGGGAGAGATAATAATAATAATAATAATAATAGATTAGATTTCATATCGCGTTTTTCTATTATTAGATACTCAAAGCGCTCACAGAGAAGTGGGAACCCATCATTCATTCACACCTGGTGGTGGTAAGCTACATTTGTAGCCACAGCTACCCTGGGGTAGACTGACGGAAGCGAGGCTGCCAGTTTGCGCCTACGGCATACTTGCCAACCTTGAGACCTCCGATTCCGGGAGGGGTGGGGTGGGGCGTGCTCGGGGGTGTGGTTGGGGGCAGGGGCGTGGTTAAGAGGGGAGGAGTATATTTACAGCTAGAATTCACCAACTCAAGTATTTCATATATATATATATATATATATATATATATATATATATATATATATATATATATATATATATATATATATATATATATATATATATATATGTATGAAATACTTGACTTTCAGTGAATTCTAGCTATATATATATATATATATATATATATATATATATATATATATATATATATATATATATATATATATATATATATATATATATATATATTTATTTATTTTATTATACATATAAATAAAAGAAATACTTGAATTTTAGTGTTCCGGAGGCTATCCAGTAGATGGCAGAATTGTCCTGTTTAAGAGTGTCACAACATTGCTGTTCACGGCAGACGTACTGCTTTACGGTAGACGAAAACGTGACTGCTGTGGTTGTGTGTTGTTACCGCGCTGGGAGGACGTTAATGAAACTGCCTAACAATAAACACACATAAGAAACCAAGAACTCGCCCTCGATCATTCTACAGTTATAACGTGATTGGGCAGGCACGCTGTTTATATCGTGGGAAAGCGGATGTGAAAACAGACTGTGTCCACTGTCCCCACTCAGGTCCACATGGAGCTGGAGGGGGCGTGGCCTCCAGCTCCGGCTGAATTCCGGGAGTTTGTCGGGAGAAAATTTCTTCCGGGAGGTTATCGGGAGAAGCGCTGAATTCCGGGAGTCTCCCGGTAAAACAAGTATGGCCTACGGCCCCTCCGACCACCACCTATCATTCATTCACCATTGGGAGCGGCACCAGGGGCAAGGGTGAAGTGTCCTGCCCAAGGCCACAACGGCAGCGTTTTGGATGTCAAGAGGCGGGGAACGAACCTACAACCCTCAGGTTTCTGGAACGGCCGCTCTACCCACTACGCCATGCCGCGTAGTGGGTAGAGCGGAGATAGTCTTCCCAACGCGTCCTGGGTCTTCCCCGTGGCCTCCTACCGGTCGGACGTGCCCGAAACACCGCCCTAGGGAGGGGCGTTCGGGTGGCATCCTGACCAGATGCCTGAACCACCTCATCTGGCTCCTCTCGATGAGCTGCCACCTTATCTTGGTAGAGGAGTTTGCGTGTCCCAATGATCCTAGGAGCTATGTTGTCGGGAGGCTTTATGCCCCCCGGTAGGGTCTCCCAAGACAAACTGGTCCTAGGTGAGGGATCAGACAAAGAGCAGCTTGAAGACCTTCATGAAAAATACAAACAAACGACCCAGATTTCCCTCGCCCGGACACGGGTCACCGGGGACCCCCTCTGGAGCCAGGCCCGGAGGTGGGGTACGATGGCGAGCGCCTGGTGGCCGGGTCTGGCCAGACCCGGCCGGGCACAGCCCGAAGAGGCAACATGGGTCCCCCCTCCAATGGGCTCACCACCCATAGCAGGGGCCATAGAGGTCGGGTGCAATGTGAGCTGGGTGGCAGCCGAAGGCAGGGCACTGGCAGTCCGATCCTCGGCTACATAAGCTAGCTCTTGGGATGTGGAACGTCACCTTATGAAATGTGAGAAAACAAATAAATAAAACATTTGAACTCACAATTTGCAGCACCCATCAGAAGCTGTAAGCCAGTGGTACTGCTCGTAGTCGCTTGATTCAATTGGCAGTGGCGGACAAACCATTTCTTCACCAGCTGGGAGTCGGCCGGCCCTTCCTGAAAATGGCCTATACCTGCAATCTAATCAACGTTTTGCTCTCTTTCGGCCATTGTGGGTTAAAAAAGTAGCTATATCCGCTAACGGTCACGGGTGTGGCTCTGCCGCGGCTCACACCAGTGAGTATCCAATCACAGGACGTGTAAATGTCACGTTCAAGGTGAGGCTAGCTAGAAGGCCTTACTGACGACAACTGGTGACCTGAGTGGCTATGGCAATTATCTATCAACTGTATGTGCCCGTTCACTTACAGTGCACACACATTGTTGATTCTGACGGCAGATTTGGTACAGCATGGCAACATAAGCTAGCTGAATTCTGATTGGATACAAAGTAAAGGAGCATAATATGACATAAAGAGAATATGAATACTTGTACATATTTAGGCAAAGTCAGTTAAAAATGACTTTTATCTTTAATTATGATCATGATTTCTGGTTATGTTAGGCCAGCAGAGAAGGCCCACCACTGCCCAAATCACACTTTTTTCCCGCCTGATTTGACACCATTTATTTACACATTGTTGTCGCTATTCAAGATATGATTTAAACCAATTTATGGTTTGTTTTGGTGCATGAAATTGTTTCAATTGTGTCGTCAAAACTAGGTGATTTATAGTGTCGAAAGCTTTTTTTTTTTTTAAATCTAAAAATACTGCTCCCACATATTTACTCTTGTCCAAACTGCATCTGGTCATTTCGGTGAAGCCATTTCAGTAGAATGTTTGGGCCGGAATCCAAATTGTTTAGGATTTAGTCAATTATCTTCCTCTAAGTGGGTCATCAGTTGTTCAGCCACCAGCTTCTTAAGTACTAGGGTTGTGCCCATACCAATATCAAAATGTATTTCGATACTTTTCTAAACCAAGGGGACCACAAAAAATGTCATTATTGTCTTTATTTTGACAAAAAATGTTAGTGTACATGAAACATATGTTTATTATTGTCATTTAGTCCTTAAATAAAATAGTGAACATACTAGACAACTTGTCTTTTAGTAGTAAGTAAACAAACAAAGACTCCTAATTAGTCTGCTGACGTATGCAGTAACATATTGTGTCATTTATACACCTATTATTTTGTACACATTATGAGGGACAAACTGTAAAAATGGATTATTAATCTACTTGTTCATTTACTGTTAATATCTGCTTATTTTCTGTTTGAACATGTTCTATCTACACTTCTGTTAAAATGTGATAATCACTTATTCTTCTCTTCTTTGACACTTTACATTAGTTTTGGATGATACCACACATTTAGGTATCGATCCGATACCAAGTAGTTGCAGGATCATACAATAAAATATAAAACCTAATAAATCAATAATAATATGGTTAAAAAATACTGATGTAAAGGGTAGGTGTCGTGCTGGTTTCTGTTTTAACATGTTCTATCTACACTTCTGTTCAAATGTAATAATCACTTATTCTTCTCTTCTTTGACACTTTACATTAGTTTTGGATGATACCACACATTTAGGTATCGATGCGATACCAAGTAGTTACAGGATCATACATTGGTCATATTCAAAGTCCTCATGTGTCCAGGGACGTATTTACTGACTTTATAAACATCATATATATTTTAAAAAACGAAAGAAGATTTTGTGCCGATAAAACATATCGATGTAATCATAGTAGTATCGAATGGATACACTCTTGTACTTGGTATCATTACAGTGGATGTCAGGTGTAGATCCACCCATGGCATTTGTTTACATTGTGACGGCGGTGAGCTATTGTATCCTCCTACGGTGTGTAGTGAAGCATGTTTAAATATTCCTCGTCCTCCAGTGATAACTTTTCAAACAGACTATAGTACCGTTTATCAATCATTAGTACCGCAATACTATACTAGTACCGGTATACCATGCAACCTTATCAAGTACCTTTGAAAACATAGGCACAATTAAAATAGGTGGATGCCTCATTTGAAATCACTACTTCATATTTGTGTATGTTTTGGTTTATTTGTGATATTTTAGTGTCAAAGACCAACCTGGCTGTTCATGAGGATAAAAACAGGGTTCCCTATGTGAAGGTACCATTTTTCCTTCTTCCGTCCTGTTCCTTTTGATCCCTTTCTGCTTATTTTGCAATTGCGATCATTCCTTTTTCGCCCTTCCAGGGCTGCACGGAGCGTTTTGTGTCCAGTCCAGAGGAGATCATGGACGTCATCGACGAGGGGAAATCCAACCGGCACGTCGCCGTTACAAGTGATTGAGATTCACCACTTAAATGTGTCGGCCATCCACGTTGGAAAAAAAAGATCTCCCGAGCGGATGTTGCCCAGCCAGACGTTGTGTTTGTTGTGTGTGTTTGCAGACATGAACGAGCACAGCTCGCGCAGCCACTGCATTTTCCTCATCAGCATCAAGCAGGAGAACGTGGAGACCGAGACCAAGCTGTCGGGCAAACTTTACCTGGTGGACCTGGCGGGCAGCGAGAAGGTGAGCTTTTCCTTGTGCTCAATGCTTCGCCCGCCTCACCGACCATCTCTTGTCACCATTCAGGTGAGTAAGACTGGAGCTGAGGGAGCCGTTTTGGATGAAGCCAAGAACATCAACAAGTCTCTGTCGGCTCTTGGCAACGTCATTGCAGCTCTGAGCGAGGGAAAGGTTGGTCACCTCTTGTCCTTTTCCCCGACCATTCCAATCCTTAATGAATAGGGCTGCAGCTGACCATTATTTTGATAGTCAATTAGTCAACGATTATCCAACGATTAGTCGACTAATGTCGTTTTCCCCGACGATTCCAATCCTTAATGAATAGGGCTGCAGCTGACCATTATTTTGATAGTCAATTAGTCAACGATTATCCAACGATTAGTCGACTAATGTCGTTTTCCCCGACGATTCCAATCCTTAATGAATAGGGCAGCAACTGACGACTATTTTGATAGTCGATTAGTGAAGTGAAGTGAAGTGAATTACATTTATATAGCGCTTTTTCTCAAGTGACTCAAAGCGCTTTACATTGTGAAACCCAATATCTAAGTTACATTTAAACCAGTGTGGGTGGCACTGGGAGCAGGTGGGTAAAGTGTCTTGCCCAAGGACACAACGGCAGTGACTAGGATGGCGGAAGCGGGGATCGAACCTGCAACCCTCAAGTTGCTGGCACGGCCGCTCTACCAACCGAGCTATACCGTCCCTAGTCAACGATTATCCTAACGATTAGTCGACTAATGTCGTTCTCCCCGACCATTCAAATCCTTAATGAATAGGGCAGCAACGGACGACTATTTTGGTAGTCGATTAGTCAACGATCATCCTAACGATTAGTCGATTAATGTCATTCTCCCCGACGATTCAAATCCTTAATGAATAGGGTGACTAATGTCATTCTCCCCGACCATTCGAATCCTTAATGAATAGGGCAGCAACTGACGACTATTTTGATAGTCGATTAGTCAACGATTATCCTAACGATTAGTCAACTAATGTCGTCCTCCCCGACCATTCGAATCCTTAATGAATAGGGTAGGAACTTCGACTATTTTGATAGTCAATTAGTCAACGAGTATCCTAAGGATTAGTCGACTAATGTCGTTATCCCCGACCATTCAATCCTTAATGAATAGGGCAGCAAACTGACGACTATTTTGACAGTCGATTAGTCAACGATTATCCTAACGATTAGTCGACTAATGTCGTTCTCCCCGACCATTCGCATCCTTAATGAATAGGGCAGCAACTGACGACTGTTTTGATAGTCGATTATCCTAACGATTAGTCGACTAATGTCGTTCTCACCGACCATTCGAATCCTTAATGAATAGGGCAGCAACTGACGACTATTTTGATAGTCGATTAGTCAACGATCATCCTAACGATTAGTCGACTAATGTCGTTCTCACCGACCATTCAAATCCTTAATGAATAGGGCAGCAACTGACGACTATTTTGATAGTCGATTAGTCAACGATTATCCTAACGATTAGTCGATTAATGTCATTCTCCCCGACGATCCGTATCCTTAATGAATAGGGTGACTAATGTCATTCTCCCCGACGATTCGAATCCTTAAAGAATAGGGCTGCAAGTGACGACTATTTTGATAGTCGATTAGTCAACGATTATCCAACAATTAGTCAACTAATGTCGTTTTCCCCGACGATTCCAATCCTTAATGAATAGGGCTGCAACTGACGACTATTTTGATAGTCGATTAGTCAACAATTATCCTAACGATTAGTCAACTAATGTCATTTTCCCCGACGATTCCAATCCTTAATGAATAGGGCTGCAACTGACGACTATTTTGATAGTCGATTAGTCAACGATTATCCTAACGATTAGTCAACTAATGTCGTTTTCCCCGACGATTCCAATCCTTAATGAATAGGGCTGCAACTGACGACTATTTTGATAGTCGATTAGTCAACGATTATCCTAATGATTAGTCAACTAATGTCGTTCTCCCGACCATTCAATCCTTAATGAATAGGGCAGCATCTGACGACTATTTTGATAGTCGATTAGTCAACAATTATCCTAACGATTAGTCAACTAATGTCGTTCTCCCCGACCAATCGCATCCTTAATGAATAGGGCCAGCAACTGACAACTGTTTTGATAGTCGATTAGTCAACGATTATACTAACAATTAGTCGACTAATGTTGTTCTCCCTGACCATTCAAAATCTTAATGAATAGTGGCAGCAACTGACGACTTTTTTGATAGTCGATTAGTCAACGATTAGCCTAACGATTAGTCGCCTAATGTCGTTCTCCCGACCATTCAATCCTTAATGAATAGGGCAGCATCTGAGAACTATTTTCATAGTCGATTAGTCAACGATTATCCTAACGATTAGTCGACTAATGTCGTTCTCCCCGACCATTCGAATCCTTAATGAATAGGGCAGCAACTGACGACTATTTTGATAGTCGATTAGTCAACAATTATCCTAACAATTAGTCGACTAATGTCGTTCTCCCCGACCATTCGAATCCTTAATGAATAGGGCAGCAACCGACGACTATTTTGATAGTCGATTAGTCAACGATTATCCTGATTAGTCGATTAATGTCATTCTCCCCGACGATTCGAATCCTTAAAGAATAGGGCTGCAAGTGACCGACTATTTTGATAGTCGATTAGTCAACGATTATCCAACAATTTGTCGACTAATGTCGTTTTCCCTGACGATTCCAATCCTTAATGAATAGGGCTGCAACTGACCATTATTTTGATAGTCGATTAGTCAACGATTATCCTAACGATTAGTCGACTAATGTGGTTTTCCCCGACGATTCCAATCCTTTATGAATAGGGCTGCAACTGACGACTATTTTGATAGTCGATTAGTCAACGATTATCCTAATGATTAGTCAACTAATGTCGTTCTCCCCGACCATTCAATCCTTAATGAATAGGCAGCATCTGACGACTATTTTGATAGTCGATTAGTCAACGATTATCCTAACGATTAGTCAACTAATGCCGTTCTCCCCGACCATTCGCATCCTTAATGAATAGGGCAGCAACTGACGACTGTTTTGATAGTCGATTAGTCAACGATTATACTAATCAATTAGTCGACTAATGTTGTTCTCCCCGACCATTCAAAATCTTAATGAATAGGGCAGCAACTGACGACTTTTTTTATAGTTGATTAGTCAACGATTAGCCTAACGATTAGTCGACTAATGTCGTTCTCCCCGACCATTCAAATCCTTAATGAATAGGGCAGCAACTGACGACTATTTTGATAGTCGATTAGTCAACGATTATCCTAACGATTAGTCGACTAATGTCGTTCTCCCCGACCATTCGAATCCTTAATGAATAGGGCAGCAACTGACGACTATTTTGATAGTCGATTAGTCAACAATTATCGTAACGATTAGTCGACTAATGTCGTTCTCCCCGACCATTCGAATCCTTAATGAATAGGGCAGCAACTGACGACTATTTTGATAGGCGATTAGTCAACGATTATCCTAACGATTAGTCAACTAATGTTGTTCTCCCCGACCATTCAATGCTTAATGAATAGGGCAGCATCTGAGGACTATTTTGATAGTCGCTTAGTCAACGATTATCCTAACGATTAGTCGACTAATGTCGTTCTCCCCGAACATTTGAATCCTTAATGAATAGGGCAGCAACTGACGACTATTTTGATAGTTGATTAGTCAACGATTATCCTAACGATTAGTCGACTAATGTCGTTCTCCCCGACCATTCAAATCCTTAATGAATAGGGCAGCAACTGACGACTATTTTGATAGTCGATTAGTCAACGATTATCCTAACGATTAGTCGACTAATGTCGTTCTCCCCGACCATTCGAATCCTTAATGAATAGGGCAGCAACTGACGACTATTTTGATAGTCGATTAGTCAACGAGTATCTTAACGATTAGTCGACTGTCGTTCTCCCCGACCATTCGAATCCTTAATGAATAGGGCAGCAACTGACGACTATTTTGATAGTCGATTAGTCAACGATTATCCTAACGATTAGTCGACTAATGTCGTCCTCCCTGACCATTCGAATCCTTGATGAATAGGGCAGCAATTTCGACTATTTTGATAGTCGATTAGTCAATGATTATCCTAAGGATGAGTCGACTAATGTCGTTCTCCCTGACGAGTACAGAACATTCTATATATAAAACAGTTAAAAATGCTTAAAAATAGCGCAGAAACATAAAAATAAAAGATATAAAAATAATGATTAAAAAAACACTAAGTACAGAACATTCTATAGATAAAACACAGTTAAAAATGTATAAAAATAGCGGCAAAAAAGAAAGGTAAAAAATGTAATAAAAACCACAATACAGAACATTCTGCATATAAATCAGTAAAAGTGCATAAAATAGTGCAAAAAAACAGAAAGTAAAAGATGAAATATTGTAATACAAAATCACAATAAGTACAGAACATTTTGTATATAAAACATCATAATTTAAATATTGTGTTGGTATCGTTAAACTGCCATACGTTGAAAATGTACAGTTTAATATCGTTATTGGTATCGGCCGATCTCACTCCTCGATAATTGTATCGGAATCAGCAGCAGTTTAAGGGAGCGGCTCCACACCGGGAGCTAAAAATAAATACAGTAACAGCCAGAGGGAATCGGCGTTTGTGCTTGGCATAAAAGGGCATTCATATTTAATAACGATCACATACTTTTTCACGGAAATTGATCCATACTGATTGGTGGCCCCCCTCCGACTGAAGGATGGGAACACCAAGTTAAGACCTGTTTAGGAAGTGATATTGGTCATTTTTGTGTGTGTGTAGAAAAGTCACGTTCCATACAGGGACAGTAAAATGACCCGAATCCTACAAGACTCCCTGGGAGGAAACTGCCGAACCACCATCATCATCTGCTGCTCTCCATCCATCTATAACGAGGCAGAAACTAAGTCCACCCTCATGTTTGGACAGAGGTACGAGTCTTTGAAATCGTGTGTCGAGCAGGACTTGGGCACATCTGGACTTACTACATTTCAGGGCAAAAACCATCAAGAACTCTGTGTCCGTCAACCTGGAGCTGACTGCTGAGGAATGGAAGAAGAAGTACGAGAAAGAGAAGGAGAAGACTCGAAGTCTGACCATCACAGTCCAGAAGCAGGAGAACGAGCTGAAACGCTGGAGGAAAGGTGAGGAAACAACTTTTATTCGTCACATCTTTTGATGACACTGTTAGTCGACCGGTTTTGGCCAGTTCCTTATCTGTTTTGAAATAAGCAGCTGTGTTCCTTTCTGGGTGAGAGGGGCTGTTTTCGCTCTACATAAGCTGACTCTTTTTGTTTGGATTTAGACCTCGCTTGCTGATGCTATGGTTGCATTGTAAGGGCTGGTCTCCTGAAGCTTCAGTAAAACGTGGTATTGTGCCATTCTGTCTCTGGGGTCCTTTTTACTCAACATCCATGTCATCCAAAAGAACTTGGGATTGACCAGTGTGTTTTATTCCCTGAGAGGAAGACTGGTCACAACTGTTGTGACGAAACGAGAGCTGAGCCAGAAGGCAAAGCTCTCGGTCTACCGAGCTATCTACATTCCTACTCTCACCTATGGTCATGAAGTGTGGGTCATGACCGAAAAAATAAGATCGCAGATACAAGTGGCTGAAATGAGTTTCCTCAGAAGGGTGGCTGGCATCTCCCTTAGACATAGGGTGAGAAGTTCAGTCACCCGAGAGAGACTCAGAGTGGAGCCGCTGCTCCTTCGCTTGGAAAGGAGCCAGCTTAGGTGGTTCGCGCATCTTGTGCGGATGCCTCATGAGCGTCTCCCTAAGGAGGTCCTCGTTGCACGTCCCACTGGGAGGAGACCCCGCGGCAGGCCAAGGACCAGATGGGGGGGGATTACATCTCCTCTATGGCCTGGGAATGCTTTCCCCAGGAGGAAGTTGCTAATGTTGCTATGTAGAGGGAAGTCTGGGGGTCTCTGCTGGAGCTGTTGTCCCTGTGACCCGATTCCGGATAAGCGGTTGAAGATGGATGGATGGATGGATGGATGGAAGGAAGGAAGACTGGTCGCGCGAAACAGTTCCCTGGATAAATCTTTGTTCAGACACCGAAACCAAGAAACTGGCACACCCACAAATAGAACCGTCTTGTTTCCCTCTAATGATTCGTGTTGGCCTTCTAGGTGATTCAGTACCTTTGGAGGAGCAGAACAGAAGCAAGAAGAGCAGCGGTGAGGAAGTGATGGACAGCTTGGCCCCAGCCGTCGTTCCCCTGTCAAATGAGGAGAAAATGCAATACGAGACAATTATCACTCAGCTGTACCATCAGCTGGATGACAAAGTGAGTTTCTCTAGCAGCAAGTTTCAGAGAGAAAAAACACTAACTGCTACTGATTGTGCTTCAGGATGAAGAACTCAACCATCAGAGTCAGACCATAGAGAATCTGAAGCAGCAGCTTCTGGATCAGGATGAGGTGAGTCTTTCCTGGCATTCCGAGCCATAATAAGAGTACACATGAGTCCACTTGACTCCCCCCCCCAGCTGTTGGCGTCGAAGCACCAGGCCTACCAGCGTCTCCAGGAGGAAATGTCACGGGTGCAGAAGGACAATGGCTCGGCCAAAGACGAAGTTAAGGAGATTCTTCAGGCATTGGAGGAACTCGCGGTCAACTATGACCAGAAGAGCCAGGAAGTGGAGAACAAGAGTCGCTGCAACCAACAACTGAATGAGGAACTTGCCCACAAAACTGTAAGTCGGTCACTTAAAGGTGTATCCCCGTATTTCCCAGCTCAGTTGCTGATCAGTTCTTCACATTGAAATAGCGTGGTCTTATCTTTAATACTAACTGCCGGGTGTGCTCCAGGTTGGTCTGGAGACAGTCCAGAGGGAACTGGTGGCTCTGCAGGATCTCAGCTATCATCACAAAAAAAGGTCAGCAGACATGCTCAGTCTGTTGCTGAGAGACCTCAGCGACATCGGCGCTGCTCTTGGCACCACCGAGCTCAAAGCTGTAAGTCTCAAAGCACGGACACAAAACTTCAAGGCATGTTTTTAATACATCCCACCAAGGTGCATGTGATGCTAGAAATGTTATTTGTAGAAGGGTTTTTTGCAGAGAACAAAGGTCACAGATGTATTTTTAGGGCATTCATATTTTGCGTTGGCAAACGAGGACTTGAGATGTCAACACGGACAAAATAAAGGGATCTCTTTTTCCAGTTTTGGTGAGGTCATGACAGTTTTTCTCATACATTAAGAAGTTCTAAATAGCCTATACAATTGCGTGTTAGCTTAACTTTGGGAATTATTGTGGCCACTAGGTGTTGCCAAAAAACAATTACCACTCCACTTCAACTTAAAGTCTATTCCAGACAGTTGATACTAAATAGAGTTTTTCATACCTACCATTGTTCTCTGTTTGACAATCAAACTTTTTTTGACATTCCACACTACAAAAAAATGAAAAGTATGTATGATTCCTATGTTGGATCAATATCGATATCGGCCAATACTCAAAGTATCGTATCAGAAGTGGGAAAGTTGTATCAGGAAACTCCTAGTTTTGATGGTTGATTCGTCAACGATCATCCTAATGATTAGTCGACTAATGTCGTTCTCCCTGACGATTCGAATCCTTAATGAATAGTGCTGCAACTGACCATTATTTTGATAGTTGATTAATCAATGATTTATTCTAACGATTAGTCGACTAATGTCGTTCTCCCTGACGATTCGTATCCTTAATGAGTAGGGCTGCAACTGACCATTATTTTGATAGTCGATTACTCAATGATTATCCTAACGATTAATCGACTAATATCGTTCTCCCTGACGATTCGTATCCTTAATGAATAGTGCTGCAACTGACCATTATTTTGATAGTCGATTAGTCAGCGATTATCCCAACAATTAGTCGACCGATGTCGTTCTGCCTGACGATTCCAATCCTTAATGAAAAGTGCTGCAACTGACCATTATTTTGATAGTCGATTATTCAACGATTATTCTAACGATCAGTCGAATAAAGTCGTTCTCCCTGACGATTCGTATCCTTAATGAATAGGGATGGAACAGACCATTATTTTGATAGTTGATTAGTCAACGATTGTCCTAATGTTTAGCCGACTGTCGTTCTCCCTGACGATTTGTATCCTTAATGAATAGTGCTGCAACTGACCATTATTTTGATAGTCGAATAGTCAACGATTATCCTAACGATTAGTCGACTAATGTCGTTCTCCCTGACGATTCGTATCCTTAATGAATAGTGCTGCAATTGACCATTATTTTGATAGTCGAATAGTCAATGATTATCCTAAAGATTAGTCGACTACTGTCGTTCTGCCTGACGATTCGAATCCTTAATGAATAGGGCTGCAACTGACCATTATTTTGATGGTCGATTAGTCAACAATTATCCTAACGATTAGTCGACTGATGTCGTTCTCCCTGGCGATTCGTATCCTTAATGAATAGTGCTGCAACTGACGATTATTTTGATAGTCGATTAGTCAACGATTATCCTAAAGATTAGTCGACTAATGTCGTTCTCCCTGGCGATTCCAATCCTTAATGAATAGTGCTGCAACTGACCATTATTTTGATAGTCGATTAGTCAACGATCATCCTGACGATTAATCGACTAATGTTGCTCTCCCTGACGATTCGTATCCTTAATGAATAGTGCTGCAACTGACCATTATTTTGGTGGTCGATTAGTCAACGATTATCCTAACGATTAGTCGACTAATGTTGTTCTCCCTGACGATTCGTATCCTTAATGTACAGTGCTGCAACTGACCCTTATTTTGATGGTTTGATTAGTCAACGTTTAGTCGACTAATATTATTCTGCCTGACGATTCGAATCCTTAATGATTAGGGCTGCAACTGACGATTATTTTGATAGTCGAATAGTCAACGATTATCCCAATGATTAGTCGACTACTGTTGTTCTCCCTGACGATTCATATCCTTAATGAGTAGGGCTGCAACTGACCATTATTTTGATAGTCGAATAGTCCACGATTATCATAACGATTAGTCGACTAATGTCGTTCTCCCTGGTTATTCGTATCCTTAATGAAGAGTGCTGCAACTGACTATTATGTTGATAGTCGATTAGTCAACGATTATCCTGACAATTAGTCGACTGATGTCGTTCTGCCTGACTATTCCAATCCTTAATGAATAGTGCTGCAAGTGACCATTATTTTGATGGTCGATTAGTCAACAATTATCCTAACGATTAGTCGACTGATGTCGACTAATTCGTATCCTTAATGAATAGTGCTGCAACTGACCATTATTTTGATAGTCGATTAGTCAACGATTATCCTAACGATTAGTCGACTGTCGTTCTCCCTGGCGTTTTGAATCCTTAATGAATAGGGCTGCAACTGGCCGTTATTTTGATAGTCGAATAGTCCACGACTATCATAACGATCAGTTGACTAATTTCGTTCTCCATGATGATTCGTATCCTTAATGAATAGTGCTGCATTGACCATTATTTTGATAGTCGATTAGTCAACGATTATCCTAACGATTAGTCGACTAATGTCGTTTTCCCTGACGATTCGTATCTTTAATGAATAGTGCTGCAGCTGACGATTATTTTTATAGTCGATTAGTCAACGATTATCCTCACGATTAATCGACTCATGTCGTTTTTCCTGACGAGTGTACAATTATCTTAACATGCATGTTTATGGGATGTGGGAGGACACGGAGGTACTCAGAGACCTTGTAGTCTTTGGTAAAGATTCTACTGATCCACTGGTTCATGTTCACCCGCTATAGTGGTAATTAAGCGTGTATATCGCAGTTTGATCTCAGTGTCCGTTCTTAGTCTGACGTGACCATTGCTTTAGCCACAGAGACATGATAACGGCTTGAAATTCAAGTCATGGTTTCTATTCATATAATAAAGGTGAAATATTTTGTTTCTAAAGATGACAGAAACGAGTGGAATGATGGAGGACGAGTTCACGACAGCTCGTCTGTACGTCACAAAGACCAAGTCAGAGGTGAAATCGCTGGCGAGTCGCAGTAAACAGATGGAGGTCAGCCTGGCACAGAACATCAACAAAATAGAAGCCAATGACAAGGAGCTCATTTCAAGGCAGTTCACCATCTCACAGGTAAGTGACTCTTTTATAGTTCTTGAATAGTACACTGCTTATTCATCCTCAACAGTCCCTCAATCATCATCATCATCATCATCGGCAGTCACTCGTAGTGGAGTATGACTGTCCTCAGAATGGATGGATTCCGAGAGCAATGATGACTGCAATGAAACTCCACCTTCCCCAAAACTCCAGAACTGAAGCCTCATCACCGGATGCAGTTTTGAGTCATACCCAGGACATGTAGGCCTATTTTGTCAGGTTTATTGCACATGTAGGCCTGGTTTGTCAGGTTTAGTGCACATGTTGGCCTATTTTGTCAGGTTTAGTGCACATGTAAGCCTATTTTGTCAGGTTTATTGCACATGTAGGCCTGTTTTGTCAGGTTTAGTGCACATGTAGGCCTGGTTTGTCATGTTTAGTGCACATGTAGGCCTATTTTGTCAGGTTTAGTGCACATGTAGGCCTATTTTGTCAGGTTTATTGCACATGTAGGCCTATTTTGTCAGTTTTAGTGCACACGTAGGCCTGGTTTGTCATGTTTAGTGCACATGTAGGCCTATTTTGTCAGGTTTAGTGCACATGTAGGCCTATTTTGTCAGGTTTAGTGCACATGTAGGCCTATTTTGTCAGGTTTATTGCACATGTAGGCCTGTTTTGTCAGGTTTAGTGCACATGTAGGCCTGGTTTGTCATGTTTAGTGCACATGTAGGCCTATTTTGTCAGGTTTATTGCACATGTAGGCCTATTTTGTCAGGTTTATTGCACATGTAGGCCTGTTTTGTCAGGTTTATTGCACATGTAGGCCTATTTTGTCAGGTTTATTGCACATGTAGGCCTATTTTGTCAGGTTTAGTGCACATGTAGGCCTATTTTGTCAGGTTTATTGCACATGTAGGCCTATTTTGTCAGGTTTAGTGCACATGTAGGCCTATTTTGTCAGGTTTATTGCACATGTAGGCCTATTTTGTCAGGTTTAGTGCACATGTAGGCCTATTTTGTCAGGTTTAGTGCACATGTAGGCCTATTTTGTCAGGTTTAGTGCACATGTAGGCCTATTTTGTCAGGTTTAGTGCGCATGTAGGCCTATTTTGTCAGGTTTAGTGCGCATGTAGGCCTATTTTGTCAGGTTTATTGCACATGTAGGCCTATTTTGTCAGGTTTATTGCACATGTAGGCCTGTTTTGTCAGGTTTAGTGCACATGTAGGCCTATTTTGTCAGGTTTAGTGCACATGTAGGCCTATTTTGTCAGGTTTAGTGCACATGTAGGCCTATTTTGTCAGGTTTAGTGCGCATGTAGGCCTATTTTGTCAGGTTTAGTGCGCATGTAGGCCTATTTTGTCAGGTTTATTGCACATGTAGGCCTATTTTGTCAGGTTTATTGCACATGTAGGCCTGTTTTGTCAGGTTTAGTGCACATGTAGGCCTATTTTGTCACGCTATATGAGTTCTACAGTTTCAACTACCGTGCTTCATCAACCTTCCTCATACCATCAAGGATTGCTTTGAGACAAACAGCAAAAAGACAAGATTACCTCCTCTTGTAGCTCAGCCATACTTTCACGTAGCTCGGTGCTTAACGTCTCATTTTGTTCGCACACTTGTCTACTTTAACCCTGGCTGAAAATTTTTGACGTCAACATCTCAAAGGAGAAGATGGATGGACAGCTTGGCACAACGAGGCCATCGAGAAGCGCCTTAGGGACAGATTTAGCAAACTCTGGATCTAAAATTTAGAACTGAAAGCCTTTCAGATGAAAGGTGAAACGTCTTCTCAAACAAGAGGTCCAGTTGTCTTGATTCTACTTGTGTATGTTAGTACTTGTTGTTTTCTACGAATAGAACAATTGTCTGACAATGGATAATTAGTGGTATTACCATTATATGGTTTGTTTGAAGCTTGAGGTGAAGATGTCGTCGCTGATAGAAGACCTCCACAAGATGGAGCTCACCAAACGACAGCTGGAGGAAAGTCAAGATGCTCTCATGGAGGAAGTGGCCAAGGTTCGGGCTCAAGGTTGGAGATGCTTACCACCTGTATGATGGTTCATGCTGTCCTATGATTGGCTGACAGTCTAATGACAGTCTGTGGTGTTGTTGTGAAGATCAATTACAGCAGGTGAGCGTGATGGACAAAGAGAAAGAACACCTGAGTCGCCTGAAAGATGCTGTGGACATGAAGGTAGATATATATACAGTATATATATTATTTATTATGGGTCTACTGAAAATGTGAGGGTGAAAAGTATACATACAGCAATGTTAATATTTGCTTACATGTCCCTTGGCAAGTTGACCTGCAATAAGGCACTTTTGGTAGCCATCCACAAGCTTCTGCTGGAATTTTTGACCACAAAATTGCTGCAGTTCAGCTAAATGTGTTGCTTTTCTGACATGGACTTGTTTCTTCAGCATTGTCCACACGTTTAAGTCAGGACTTTGGGAAGGACATTCTAAAACCTTCATTCTAGCCTGATTTGGCCATTCCTTTACCACTTTTGACCTGTATTTGGGGTCATAGGTGCCGATATACATTTCTGCCAGTGGGTATGTGTGTATTAGTGTTGTCCTGATACCAATATTTTGGTACCGGTACCAAAAGTATTTCTGTACTTTTCTAAATAAAGGAGACCACAAAAAATGTAAAAAAAAAAAATGTTAGTGTCCATGAAACATATGTTTATTATTGTCATTTAGTCCTTAAATAAAATAGTCAACATACTAGACAACTTGTCTTTTAGTAGTAAGTAAACAAACAAAGACTCCTAATTAGTCTGCTGACGTATGCAGTAACATATTGTGTCATTTATACACCTATAATTTTGTACTCATTATGAGGGACAAACTGTAAAAATTGAGGATTCATCCACTTGTTCATTTACTGTTAATATCTGCTTATTTTCTGTTTGAACATGTTCTATCTACACTTCTGTTCAAATGTGATAATCACTTATTCTTCTCTTCTTTGATACTTGACATTAGTTTTGGATGATACCACACATTTAGGTATCAATCCGATACCAAGTAGTTACAGGATCATACATTGGTCATATTCAAAGTCCTCATGTGTCCATGGAAATATTTCCTGACTTTATAAATATAATATAAATAAAAAATAAATAAAAAGATTTTGTGATGTTAAAAAAAAAAACCAATTTAATCATAGTAGTATCGACTAGATACGCTATTGTACGTGGTATCATTACAGTGGATGTTAGGTGTAGATCCACCAACGGCGTTTGTTTATATTTTAGAGTCCCGGAAAAGTTGGTGCTGCAGGGAATTCTGGGAATTTGTTCTGTAGTGTTTCTGTTGTGTTGCGGTGCAAATATTCTTCCAAAAATGTGTTTGTCGTTGTTGTTTAGTGTGGTTTCACTATATGGCACATGTTTATGACAGTGTTGTTTAGTGTGGTTTCACTATATGGCACATGTTTATGACAGTGTTGTTTAGTGTGGTTTCACTATATGGCACATGTTTATGACAGTGTTGTTTAGTGTGGTTTCACTATATGGCACATGTTTATGACAGTGTTGTTTAGTGTGGTTTCACTATATGGCACGTTTATGACAGTGTTGTTTAGTGTGGTTTCACTATATGGCACATGTTTATGACAGTGTTGTTTAGTGTGGTTTCACTATATGGCACATGTTTATGACAGTGTTGGCATTGTTCAAACTGCCACTCTTAGTGTGACATGTATGGCTGTTGACTAAGTATGTCTTCATTGGCCTGTGTGCAGTGTGTTCAAAGTTAATATGACTGTATCGTTAAGTCATTATCGGGCAAAATGAGATCTTGGTTAGACTTTGCTAATTATAGACAATATGATTTGTGTCTTTGTTATTACGTAAAACGGACCAAAGTCGCCACAAAACTAATAACAAGATTGATTTAAAAAAAATCTTATAAAGATTAAAAGTTGCCATCAATCCCACGTGGGTGCTCGGCATTGTATGTATACTTTTGACCCAGCACATTTTCAGTAGAGCCATAATAAATTCATAAAAGAAGCAAACTTCCTGAATGTTTTTTGTAACCAACAAGTATGTGCTCCAATCACTACATCACAAAAAAATAAGAGTTGTAGAAATGATTGGAAACTCAAGACCGCCATGACATGATGTACATATGTATAAAGGTGTCTATATGGATGGATGTAATGTGTGTGTGTGTATATATATATATATATATATATATATATATATATATATATATATATATATATATATATATATATATATATATATATATATATATATATATATATATATTAGGGCTGTGAATCTTTGGGTGTCCCACGATTCGATTCAATATCGATTCTTGGGGTCACGATTCGATTCAAAGTCGATTTTTTTTTCAATTCAACACGATTCTCGATTCAAAAAAGGATATTTTCCCGATTGAAAAGGATTGTCTATTGATGTAATACATAGATTTCAGCAGGATCTACCCCAGTCTGCTGACATGCAAGCAGAGTAGTAAAGCTTTTATAATTGTAAAGGACAATGTTTTATCAACTGATTGCAATAATGTACATTTGTTTGAACTATTAAATGAAGCAAAAATATGACTTATTTTATCTTTGTGAAAATATTGGACACAGTGTGTTGTCAAGCTTATGAGATGCGATGCAAGTGTAAGCCACTGTCACACTATTGTTCTTTTTTATAAATGTCTAATGATCTGCGATGAGGTGGTGACTTGTCCAGGGTGCACCCCGCCTTCCGCCCGAATGCAGCTGAGATAGGCTCCAGCACCCCCCGCGACCCCAAAAAGGGACAAGCGGTAGAAAATGGATGGATGGATGTCTAATGATAATGTCAATGAGGGATTTTGAATCACTGCTATGTTGAAATTGTAACTAATATTGATACTGTTGTTGATAATATTCATTTTTGTTTGACTACTTTTGGTTTGTTGTGTGTGGTGTTTGTGTCTCCTCTCAATTGTTGTGTGTGGTGTTTGTGTCTCCTCTCAATTGTTGTGTGTGGTGTTTGTGTCTCCTCTCAATTGTTGTGTGTGGTGTTTGTGTCTCCTCTCAATTGTTGTGTGTGGTGTTTGTGTCTCCTCTCAATTGTTGTGTGTGGTGTTTGTGTCTCCTCTCAATTGTTGTGTGTGGTGTTTGTGTCTCCTCTCAATTGTTGTGTGTGGTGTTTGTGTCTCCTCTCAATTGTTGTGTGTGGTGTTTGTGTCTCCTCTCAATTGTTGTGTGTGGTGTTTGTGTCTCCTCTCAATTGCTCTGTTTATTGCACTTCTGAGTGTTGCTGGCTCGGCTTTGCTTTTGGAATTGGATTGCATTATTATGGTATTGCTGTGTATTGTTTTGTTGGATTGATTAATTTAAAAAACTTTTTTTTTTTAAATAAATAAATTTAAAAAAAATCGATTTTTAAAAAATGAGAATCGATTTTGAAGCGCACAACGTGAGAATCACAATTCGAATTCGAATACATTTTTTCCCACACCCCTAATATATATATATATATTATTCACATGTGAATAATACTGTATAATAGACTGTATTTATATTATTCACATGTGAATAATGCTATATAATAGACTATTTATATTATTCACATGTGAATAATGCTGTATAATAGACTGTATTTATATTATTCACATGTGAATAATGCTGTATAATAGACTATTTGTTATTCACATGTAAATAATGCTGTATAATAGACTGCATGTATGTTATTCACACGTAAATAATGCTGTATAGTAGACTATATTTATATTATTCACATGTGAATAATGCTGTATAATAGACTGTATTTATATTATTCACATGTGAATAATGCTGCATAATAGACTGTATTTATATTATTCACATGTGAATAATGCTGTATAATAGACTGTATTTATATTATTCACATGTGAATAATGCTGTATAATAGACTGTATTTATATTATTCACATGTGAATAATGCTGTATAAAAGACTGTATTTATATTATTCACATGTGAATAATGCTGTATAATAGACTGTATTTATATTATTCACATGTGAATAATGCTGTATAATAGACTGTATTTATATTATTCACATGTGAATAATGCTGTATAATAGACTGTATTTATATTATTCACATGTGAATAATGCTGTATAATAGACTGTATTTATATTATTCACATGTGAATAATGCTGTATAATAGACTGTATTTATATTATTCACATGTAAATAATGCTGTATAATAGACTGCATGTATGTTATTCACACGTAAATAATGCTGTATGATAGACTGTATTTATATTATTCACATGTGAATAATGCTGTATAATAGATTGTATTTATGTTATTCACATGTAAATAATGCTGTATAATAGACTGCATGTATGTTATTCACATGTAAATAATGCTGTATAATAGACTGTATTTATATTATTCACATGTGAATAATGCTGTATAATAGACTGTATTTATGTTATTCACATGTGAATAATGCTGTATAATAGACTGTATTTATATTATTCACATGTGAATAATGCTGTATAATAGACTGTATTTGTTATTCACATGTGAATAATGCTGTATAATAGACTGTATTTATATTATTCACATGTGAATAATGCTGTATAATAGACTGTATGTATATTATTCACATGTGAATAATGCTGTATAATAGACTGTATTTATATTATTCACATGTGAATAATGCTGTATAATAGACTGTATTTATATTATTCACATGTGAATAATGCTGTATAATAGACTGTATTTATGTTATTCACATGTGAATAATG